>NW_027070029.1:361398-477686 GCF_002906115.3 Quercus suber
AGGAATTGTAGCAAAAATAAGCTGAATAGTATAATAAGTTGGCAAAAATAATCTTGCCAAACAAACACTAAGTTGGTGAGTAATATTGTCAATATTTTCAACTCCAATATAAAATTTGAGGAAGACTTAGGTACTATTCCTCAGATTCTATTTTTAAAATTCTGCCATGTGAATTTTTTCTAATAAGATGAAAATATATTTTTAAGTTAAATAGCCACATGGTTGAATTTTAAGCGGGGAACTTAAAGAATAACACCTAAAGTATTGTACCTAAATTTTGCCCATAAAATTTTAATATAAATTAGTATTCAATAACATATGTCAATAAAGAACTATATTTTTTATAACTATGACTATTCTGTAAAGGAAATTAAATAAGTAGAAGTGACAAAAAAAAAAAAAAAAATGGAAGAGAAGAACAAAAAAAGGACTCAAAATGAAAAGTTCACGTGTTGTTAAAAAATGGTCAACCTGCAAGTTGACCTGACCTGAACTTTCACAAGATTGAATTGACTTGTTTTTTCATGGTCCAAAAAAACTCGACCCATATTTATATATATATATATATATATATTTTTTTTTTTAATTTGGGTTTAATCAGGTTAATGAGTTCAAGTCCCATTTTGCCTGGTCTAATTTTGACATGTTGTGATGAAATAATACAGGAATAACTGCAATTATATTTTCAATTTCAAAAACTTTATTGAAGGTTATTAATTTCATATTTAAAGATATTGGCATATTTCAACCATTCTCGCCCAATACCACTATGTAGATTTTTTTTTTATGAGAACACTACTCAGATCACATATATGTGTGTGTGTAGAAATGCTTTGATAAGCAAGGACAACTGATTTGCTGAATCTTTGCTCTCTTTATGGCCTTTGCTAACTCAACAAATTGTTGTCCTGTGTTTGTTGCAGACATGAGGCAAACGTTGTTGAAGAAATAGTTAGAAAGATATCTGATAAATTGATTTCTACATACTCAATTGTCCACAAGGATTTTGTTGGAATAAACTCTCGTATGGAGGAATTGGTGAATTTATTAGGCATGGGGTTGAATGATGTTCGCTTTATAGGGATTTGGGGAATGGGGGGTTTGGGCAAAACAACTCTAGCACGAGTTGTTTATGATAGACTTCGCAATCGTTTTGAAGGCAGCAGCTTTCTCGCCAATGTTAGAGAAGAATGTGAAAAACATGGTTTTGTTCCTTTACAGAAACAACTTCTTTCTGATATCTTGTTTGAAAGAAATATTAATTTTTCAGATGTTCAAATGTTAAGCAATATGATAGAGAAAAGATTATGTTATAAAAGGGTTCTTATTGTTCTTGATGATGTGGATCAACTTGATCAACTAGAAGCGTTAGCAGGCGAGCGAGTTTGGTTTGGTCTAGGGAGTAGAGTCATTATAACAACAAGAGATCAACATCTATTGATTAAACATGATGTGGCTGAAGCTGAAATATACAAGGCTAAGGAATTGAATAGTGATGAAGCTCTTCAGCTCTTTAGGCTGCGTTTGTTTTGGGTGAAAACCATTTCCGGAAATGGTTTTCGAATTTTCCTTGTGTTTGGTTGCGCTGGAAAATTGCATTTTCCGGAAATCATTTTCAGTTGACTCACGGTCAAGGCTGAAAATGATTTCCGGACTCATTTTCACTTCAAATGAGTTCCGGAAAATGGAGAGAAAGAGAGCGCGAAGACAGAGAGAAGAAAATGGAGAGAAAGAGAGAGCATGAAGACAGAGAGAGGGAAAGAGAGAAAGAGAGCACCGCCGTCGCCGAAGAACCGGGCCTCGCCGAAGAAACGGTTTGACTTTGTGGGCTATATTCATGACAAGAGCCTAAAAAGTCATATTTTTCTTTTACATTTTTCTTGATAATAATTACGTAGAATCCATTGTTATAATGGGATTACATACAAAATAAATAATACATAAAAAATAAAAAATTTGAACTTGAATTTGAATTGCATATTATTGTCTCAATCATACAATTTTCTATTGTAATTGATTATATAATTTTCTCTTGAAATCAATGCTTGATTTGGTCTTCAATGACTGGAAGTGAAATATGCATTCTAACAAAAAGACACTAAATTGCTTACCCCAAACAACTCACCATACTTCATAGGGTACACAATTTCATTCAAACAAGTGAAATTTGAATTCTTCATTTGTCCACCCGATTATGCTGCAACTTCTCTAAGCTATTAGCCAATGGATTGGAACAATTAAAAGAGATAGAAACTAGGTGGGAAGGCTCACAAAGTACTCAAAGAAGCATGAGCCTTCCATCATTAGACAAATAAATTCTTCCATCAGCCTAACATTCTTCTCTCTCATGCTAGTGTTTGATTCTCACTTTATTCAATCCAACAAATCTCTCCAAATAAAATTCCTTTAACAAACATTCACATATGAATTCTAGTGTATTACATATTATTTTTCTCAAGTAAGGTGGGGATTCAAATCTAAGTACTCCCTATTCAAAAAAATAAAAATCAAATAATGTTATTGAGTTAGACTATTAGCTTCTTTACTTTTCTTTTCCAAAGTTTTGAACATTTTAACCCTAATTATTGTCCCCCAAACTCAATTCTCTTCTCTCCATCCACAAGAGATGTACCATAAATTGGACTCTCATTGTGGCATCAACTAGTCTGAACATGAACACAATGTTAGGTTGTGGGCTATCACATTTCAAGGGCAATTTTCAAAAGAATAATCTTTGACTCTAGAATATTCCATTGCAATGAGCTGTCCATGGTGTGTACGTAGGAGTTATCACTAATCAGTGTGGCTATATATGTTTTAAATGTGAAGGTATTTTGAGATATAATTGATGAAAGAAAAATGTGTTTCAATAACCAAAAACATATAATAATAAAAATCTTGGTTCTCAAACAATCAAAAAAGACTACCTTCCAAATCCTATCAATTTTATATTAGGTGTTGGGCTTTGCATGTCTTTGTCCTAGACAAGCAAGTGCCATGAACATGTTCACTTATAACACGTTATCCCTAATAGTACAGTGGTCCAGTGCAATTTAGTTGTCCAAATATGAAAGCATAAATTGTTGTATTAGGCTTTATGTTAATCTTAGCAAGACAAGTCTGAAAGCTTTGACTCCTCACCATTCTTTTTGGACTCTAATCAGTTATTACAAAATCTTAATTATAGTTTCTTGAACATCTCACAATCAAGATCAAAGTAGAGAGGTTAAGAAGGAAAAAAAAAAGTCTTGCGTTACTCTCTGGTCCTATGGAAGATATGTCACGTTACAAATTTTCACAATAAATCCTAGGTGATAAGTTGTTATTGGTTCTAACTTGAATCCATTACTGAAATTACTTTTTTGACTATCTGTAACGGTTAGTAACATCTGTCACTTAGAATTTATTATGAAAGTGTTGTGATAATGTTGTGGAGATAGTATTTTTTTTGTAAAAAAAAAAAGAATCAAGATTTTGAGAGTCAAATTCTCTCTATCCCACTTAGAACAAAAACCATTTTACTTGTTAATTTTTTTTTATTTTAGTTGCATGTTCCCTTTAATGGCTTTTGGGTTTTGGCACTGTAATTTAGGGAATGAGGCAAATAAGGAAGAAGTACCAAATTTGATATGACAAGCAAAAAAGTTAGCCGACATATACTAATCATTACTCTCGGCCGTTACACGCATAAACTCTTAACAATGTCATAAATGAATATGATTGCCAAGCATATTCTCTTCCAAAACCTTCCATTTTCTCTATAAATACAGTTATCCTTGCTCCATTATATACCATCTCATCTTTAATCTCAATTCCAAATTCCAAACCCAGAGAGACAAAGAGAGAAAGAGTCATGGAGTTAAATATTCAATCTTGTTAAGCTTTTTGATGTTACAGTGTCTCTCACTCCTTTGTTTTCACAGTCACATGATTTCGATTTCTTCTACTTTGTCCAACAGGTGAGCAATTTTTTTTTTCCTATATATCATTCTTTTGCGCATTGTTTTTACTAAATTATCTATGGGTAACTTAAATTTTTTTTTTTTTTCATTTCTTGATCTTCAATTATTTCAATAGTGGCCAGGATGTACTGTGACACAAGCAAAGTTGTTGCTACCCAAACACTGGAAAGCCTATTGCAGATTTTGGCATTCATGGGCTTTGGCGTAATTACAAGGATGGTTCTTACCCATCAAATTGTGATCCTAAGAATTCCTTCAATCAGGCTATAAGGTACTTGAAATCTTTTTTCTTTTTTTTTTCATATATCATTGTCTTTTGGCATGAAATAATAGCAAATTGTGACCAGTCACAGTATAACACAATGTAATTTAGCTATGAAATTCCATCAATTTCTACAAGTCTGGCCACGTAATTAACAACAACTTTATTAATTGGACCCTTTTTTTTAGAAATGACTAATCTATTAGCTGTATACTATTACTATGTATAGACAATTAATAATGCCAATTTTCAAGGAGAAAACTGTTCTCATACTTTTATAACTTTTCCCATCTTAGAATTTTTTTCCCTTTTTTAGGTGAATGCATATCTAAAACATTTCTCTCCTTCCTTAATTCGTGATCCTTTGCTTATTATTATGGGTCCGGATGTCCAACCATTTTAATAAAGTTTTAATATCACTTTCATAGAAATTATAAAAGCCATTAAAAAGTTTTTTTTTTCTTTTCTATAAAAATGTCCTAAAAATATTTTCTAAACTAATGCCAGTGTCTGTTGACTTTTCTTAATAATATTACTATTAGGGAGTATTGCTTGGGAAGAAAAAAAAAAAAAAATTCTATATTTATTACCTAGCTTTTTTTTTTTTGAGAGAAAGTTTTAACCTATAGCATCCGCTCCTGATGATAGCTCTTTATCATCAGACCAAGACACCAATCAATTTTTTGTGTAGGCGAGGCTTGAACCCAGATCTCTTATACAACAATCAGAGACTTTACCAGTTGAGTTAACAACCTACTATTACCTTGCCACTTAAGCCAAAGCCCATAGGGACAATTTCTTTGAATCATGGGCGTGCTTATGTAATGCCTTTAATGAGTTAACGTGCGTTTCTATTTGAAATGCAAAATAAAAGCTTTCACGTCATTTTAGCGCTAAACTGTAAAACATTTTCTAAAGATGTCACTTTTAAGTTTTAAGTAGAAATTGCATTGGCTAAAACAGAGACAGAGACAAAGAGAGAGAGAGTAAAAGCTACATAGGTTTTTTAATCATGACAATTAGCAGTATCTTGAAAGAACACCCTTGGTGTTTTGTGCACTGGACCCGATATATTGCTGCCACTAGTCCCTATATGCCACGACTCACTTATCTATATCATATCGGGTCAGTATAGCGGACACATTGAAGCGCTGAACCCAACCTTGCCCATCTTAAAAACATTTGGAGTTTAGGCTTCAATTTTATTATTTATTTATTTTGGGAAGGCTTCAATTAAATTAGTTAAATATTGTTATAATTTTTTCTAAATTGAACTATGATTATCTTCCTGTTTATCATGGCTATAGATATCAGACCTCATAAGCAATATGCAAAAAAATTGGCCATCACTAGCTTGCCCTAGTAGCAATAGTATACAATTTTGGACACATGAGTGGGAGAACATGGGACATCCTTAGAGTCTTTAATTAGCCAACATGGATACTTCGATACAGCTCTTAGTTTGAAAGGGAAGACAAACTCCTCAAAGCTCTTAATAGTGCAGGTAAATTCAATTTTCAATATTTTAGTGTCTTGTTTTTTTAAGTAACACCTTTTTTAGATTTAGGTTTTGATTGCCTATAATGTCCTTAATAATTCATGCTTTATGTGAAAATAAATATAGGAATAAATCTAGATGGGACTCTTAGAGCTTAGTAAACATAAAAAATGCAATAAAAGGTGCAATTGCCTATACTCCATGGATAGAGTGTAATGTGGATGCATATGGAAACAGCCAACTTTACCAAATCTATCTCTGTGTGGATACTTCTGGGTCAGACCTAATCGAATGTCCTTTGTTTCCCAAGGGAAAATGTGGTTCAGAGATTGATTTCCTTCCTTTTAAAAAATGGTAGTGACAACCACTATGATGGTTTAATTTTCATTTCTATCCTCTTTCAACGTCATCATTGTTTTGATGACCAACATTGTACGTTCAAGTACTATAAAAATGTTTTTTTTTTTTTTTTTTTTTGAGAATGTATAAGAATGTTAATTAATTCAAAATGGGATGGTGTTTATTCGTAAATTTTCAACAACAATATATAAAAAAATAAAAAAAAATATATATATATTTTTATAACTCTGTAATTGAGAGGGATTTGAACCCTCGATATATCTCATTAGTTAGGAAATACTAGGAAGTTCAACCTGCCAACTAGTTAAATTACAAGACTTTTGATTCGATAACAATGTATGGTATGTCCATATAAAGTATTACTTTTGATTCATGGGTAAGAATTTTTTTTTTTTTTTTTTTGAGAAACCAGTAGGGAACTTTCATTACTAGGACAGAAAATTTCTGTCAAATTGGGTAAGGATTCACGGGTAAGGATTGGGTTCAATACATAGGAGCACTGAACCTGTTGGAATTTTAATAAATGATAAATATTACATTTGACATGTGTCAGCATCTCAATAAGTTCAGTGCTCTAGTGTAATATTGGACCTAAGCTAAACTAAAAAATTAATTTGAACTCATGATATCGTTTTAAATTAATAAATACAATACAATTAGTCTCACATGAATTCATATTTAAAATTATAATTAGCTTTGGGGTTTAAGTGATTGTCCAACAATTAATGATTGTGAAATTTTTTATGTTTATGCCTTACTCTTTGACTAAAAACAATGTTTATGGAAGGATTACTGATCAAAGAATAAATAAATAACAATGTTTCTGCAAGGATTACTTATAAAATAAAATAAAATAAAAAAACATTGTAAAAATTTGTTATTTTTACGTGTGACTCTTTGAATAAAACAATGTTTATTAAAGGATTACTTATCCAAGAGAAAAAGAAAAACGGCGTATAGTTCCTAACTTTCAATGATGTTGACATGTTGTGGTCCTTGTGGATCTAATTTTTTGTTTTGCACCTTTCCTTGCCTATCCCTGCTGCAATGCAATTAACGTTTCCATACAGGTGTCCCAGCCGAGAGGATGTAGTATGAGTGTTTGTAATGGAGGTCATGACCACCTTATTGTCTCCCTCAACAATTAAATTCCTGAATCCCGCATCTCCTGCAAATTCTAAAGCTTTTCGGCAAGCTAATATTTCTGCCTCCTCACTATCAATAACCGGTGGTCCTGTGCCTGAAATTGACAACATAACTTCTCCACTGCCATTCCGGATTATTGCCCCAAATCCAGAAGCTTGTAGTTCCTGAAATATAGCGGCATCAAAATTTAGTTTGAAGCAATTTCCAGGTGGTTGAACCCATCTCGGCCCTCTCTCAACTGGATTCGGTACAGCCAGCTGCTCCTGGGATGCTCTGAACTCGTCCAGAAAAACAGAGGCTCGTTTCACTAGATGAGACGTATCTTGCAATGTGCCTCCATTTGTAGCCACATTACGTTGCGTCCATATCATCCAGGCTTGCACTAGGAACAGTTCAACTTCCTCCACTGGCAATTTTCGTATCATATCTTCCACTAGTTGCCGAAAATCAGTTTGGACACTCACACTTTTTTGTAATCTCCTCGAACTCCCTGCCCACGCATCCATTGCAACGCTAGCTGCATTCCCACAAGGCAGCTCACATGTGCTGTCTTCAACTATATGTCTTCGAGCTAAATTTTCACGGGTTGGGAGGATGTTCTGACAAGCACGCCAGCCAAAGACTTCTATCTTATTTGGGATGTGGAGTTTCCATATTTTGCCCCAAACCCCGGACTGACCCCTGTACCTGAAGAGCACTCCCCTTGTGATTGTGCTTCCTTCCAAATCTGTCTTGCAATATGATATCCAGATTTAACTGTGTACTTCCCCTCTCTGTTGTGTAGCCAAAACAGAATATCGTCAGTATATCTTTTGTTCAGCGGAATTCGAAGAATGGCCTCCGCATCATCTCTATGAAACTTTGTCTCGACCAAATGTCTATCCCATGTCCGAGTTGTCTAGTCAATAAGCTCCACCACCCTCCACTCCCATTCATCTTCTTCGCGTGGATGAATCACCATGTTCGTTGGATGATTAGGGATCCACTTATCTTTAGTAACCCGAATGGCCGATCCATCTCCAACTCTCCAGCAACATCCTTGCTTTAAAATCTCTTGGGCTGCCATTATACTCCTCCAAACAAAGGAACAATTTGGAGACTCCACCGCCTCCAAAAAGCTACATCTTGGGAAGTATTTTGCTTTAAAGCACCCATAAAGCAATGAATCCTTTGCCTGCATCAACCTCTATCCCTGTTTTGCTAGCATTGCCAAATTAAAGCTCCGGATGTCTCTAAACCCCATCCCCCCTTCCTTCTTTGGTTTGGACAACGATTCCCAGTTTTGCCAATGAATTAGTTTATAGAGTTAACTTGAGATAAAATCCTAGGATATGAGCTGGATTTAAGGATATTCTATAACCTATGGTCAAAAACAACGACTGTTTAAATTTTTTTTTAAAAATAAAATAAAATGTTCATATTTATTTATTATACATGTTAGTAATCAATGTCATTTTAGTATTAATTCTAAACAGTAACTTATACGGTCAAGTATATGTTTGGTATCTATAATTTGAAATGCGTCAAAGCACAAAACACACATTATAAACTTAGAAATAAGCAGGACCCACACCCATTCGTCCAAAAACTCATCAAGAGGATTGATCTCCCCATAATATGCAAGTAATTCAAGTTGCCTAATGATGCAAATCATGATCCTCCAAATGCCAAGCAAAGTCATCTAAACATCATCACCACATACACCATCAGCGACGTAACACCCTGAATGTCCTCCGTCATGAACTTTGACAATGAACCATTTGCCCTCAGCACCTCTCATATTTCAAGCAATCTCTCCCAAATTCATACCTTCACTGCCCCCAATACTTTCCTTACACTTCTTCTTAGAGCTAAATTGCACGAAAGCCGAACCAGGCATGTCATTTGCGCACTCCACCGTAGCTTTCCACTAGGCATGTCTTCCCATTCCCATTATACGCTTTAGCTTTGGCATCACCAAATCCATGCAAGAGGAAGAAGAGGTGAGAAAAAAAAAAAAAAAAAGATTAGAGAAATTCATTTATTGTTTATTGTTGCTCTATCGAAGGTTTTTTATGGCCAAAGAAATTATGAAATCCTTGGGAAAATGTGAGAAATGGATGGAAATTGGGTTTTGAATTCTGGGTTTTAGCCTGTTTGGTTACCAAGAAAAGAAAAGAAAACTTTCAAATATGAAGATAAACGAATTCTAAATATTTTATTTTTAAATTAAGGACACATGACATCTTATATGACATAAAAATAATATTTTAATCTCACCATTAGTCACATCAGTTTTTTCAATCCACTACTTAACGGCTAAGACTATTTTGACACAATATCAAAAAGGTTAGAGAATAAATTAAAACATTTGAAACGTTAGGGATCAAATTGAAAAACAATGTAAACATTAGGGACTAAACTTGTAATTTACCCTAATTTAGAGAAATCCAACCACAAAAAAATAAAGCAAGAAAAAGACACTTAGACGAGTAAAATGTCCTCACTGAAAGCAGGAACAACTTCCATCATTTCGGGGGTGTTTGGTACATGTACTTAAACAACAATTTTCAGTGTTTAAACACTGAAACACATATTTTCACAACATTTTTTAACTTACATGTATTTTCACAATACTTAAACAACGATGCTAAAATTTCTAACCAAATAGGCCTTCATTTTCCTTTGTTTTGTGTTTAAAAGTTGACTTTAAAAGTAATTGATTTGCCTAAATTATAAAAGGCTTTATTCAACTTTTTAGAACCAATTTATCTGTACAAATCCACAAAAGGCTTTATTCCACTTTTTGAAACCAATTTTTTATCAGTGCAAATCAACAAAAAGCTTTATTCCACTCTTTGGTACCAATTTATTTGTAAAAATAGATTCCAAAGATGCACATTCTTGCATGATCATACATTTGCCTAAACCCAGTTAAGGTCTTTGGCCATATTACATAGCATTTTCTCTATACAACTATATCTTTATATTTTTAAAATATGCGGAAATAAAAAATGAGTAATGAATTATATAAATCTAGCAAGTTAATTATCCAAACCAGCTTCATGTCAATGAATGAATCAGTAAGATAAAGATTAATTTGAACTCATGATATCAGTTTTAAGGTGTAAAAAATACCACCAACGAAGGCACCATTTTTTATTAACTAGAAATTAATATAAACAATACAATTAGTCTCACATGAATTCATATTTAAAATTATAATTAGGTTTGGGTTCAAGTGATTGTATAACAATAATGGTCTCATTTATAGTGTCTCATGTTAGTAATTCGAATTTTACCTCCCCCTTCTTCACTATCTACTATTAAAAGCAAAAACAAAAAGCGTAAAATTAGCTTTATATCTTATTCTCAAAAAAAAAGTTTTATATCTTTTTTTTTCTTTTTTATTTTATTTTATTTTATTTTTTTGCATTGGTAATTAGCTTCATATCTATATGGACAAAATTCTCCTCTAAATCAATTCAAAGAAAATTTCTCCCAACTCGCTATATGACCACTTACATATGTTTTAAATCACCTAACATATACCTAAATCATTTAGGCTAAATGGTTATTAACTTTCCAAGTAGTGTATCACTCATAACTTAATTATTATCCCAATAAATTGTGAAATTTTGTTGTTTATCCACTATTCTTTGAACAAAAACAATAGTATTTATGTAAGGATTACTTATCAAAAAATAAATATAAATTGGGAAATTTGTTGTTTTTATGTGTTACTCTTTGAATAAAAACAATGTTTATGTAAGGATTACTTATCCAAAAATAAAACAAAATAAAATAAAATAAATTAAACACAGTCTATAGTTTCTAACTTCCAATGATGTTGTAGATCTTTTTTTTCTTTTTTCTTTTTTCTTTTTTTCCTTGTTCTTTTCCTGTACTTTTTGGGCGACGCCGACGACCAAAACTCAATCCAACAAGATCAACGCGGAATCTATATCCTATAACCCTTTAAATTCATTATGTTATAGAGTTTACTTTAGATAAAATCCTAGGATATTAGCTGGATGGAAGGGATTAGGTTATTCTACTTTTGGTCTGACTGTTTTAGTTTTCTTTTTCTTTTTTTTAATATAATTTTTGAATTTATTTATTATATAGGTTAGAAATCAATGTCATTTTAATAGTTCTAAAAAATAATTTATACTATTTCGTGTGACTTGTAATTTAACTTGGAGTGGTATTTGTGAATTCCGGTTAGTTTAGTTGGTAAAGTCTTTTGTCGTCCAGAAGTAGACGTCATAAATTAAAACTATTTTTTAAAAAATAAAAAACTTGGCGTGGTATTTTTTTTTTTTTAGAAGAAAGCTATGAATTTGCGGTAAACTTAGCATCTTGGATAAAATAACCAAAAGAGGGCATAGAAGTAGACTCCTCTCTTAAAGAGTCAATGACAATCTTCAAAAATCAATTGGTACCTTAGTTTGATGATAAAGAGTTATCATCATGAGTGAATGTTATAAGTTAAAACTATCTTTAAAAAATTATAAAACTTGATGTAGTAATTTTTTTTTTTTTTAAGAAGAAAGCTATGAATCTACAGTAAACTTAGCATCTTGGATCAAATAACCAAAAGAGGACATAGAAGTAGACTCCTTCCTTAAAGAGTTGATGACAATCTTCAAGTCATCTTGACTGCTATTGAGGTAGTGTCCAAACTGCTATCGAGGAGGCAGTAGGTTTCGAGCTTTTATCGATAGGTATCGAGACTGCTATCAAGAGGTATCAAGATTGCTATTGAGGTACATGCTGAAACTGTGCTGAAAATGCACTTTTCTTAAGCTTTTCTTGAGTAAATTTTGTGTCTTTAACTTGATCTTCAATTATAGCTTTAACACATATCAAAACTCAATAAAAGACACATTATTTGGCATGGTTTGGCAATACCAAAATACAGGACCCTAACAGAAATTTATATTTTATCTTTCAAAATTTTTTGGTAGTAAAAAAAATACATTAATTAATTGATTAATTGCAATATTCTTAAAAACATAGAAGGAAAGATAAAAGACGAATTGAATGCATGTATTAGATAAACGTAAGTGGTTAGTTGATACATTGGAAAAATTTATTATGAGGATCATTAATGGTTTCTTTTTCCTATATTTAATAGGGCATTGTAAGAGAGTTGCTCATACTTTGGCAAGTACATTACAAGATGAGGACTACATAGGGCTCCCAAGTTTGACTAGAGGATTGTCCTCCTTTTATTCTATCCCTTTTACAATTTGATTTTCATTCTCAAATCTCAATAAAACAACTATAGTTTATTACAAAATTTAAAATAAAAAATAAAAACTTATTTTGTAATTAATGAGACAATCTCAAAGGAGTTTTTTTTTTTTTTTTTTTTTAAGAAGTAATCTAAAAAAAGAGTTTGGAACCCTTAAAATTTAAAAATAATTTGTAAGTGCACAAGATTAGTTGATGTTGTTGATTAATTTATAACAAGGAATTTTTTTTTACTATTACTTATTAAAGTAATGTTATTTTAAATGTTTTTTTATAACTATATATTTTTTGGTTTATTTTATTAACTGATCCCGTTTTGTGATGTAATGTGGTGTTTAGAATTAATATTTAAATCCAAATATTTTGTATCTTTGGTCTGTTTAATAAGAGGATTTAAATAAAAATTTTTGTTTTGAAAAACATAAAATGGTGAATTCCACACTTGAATCTATTGTTTAGCTAATGTTTTCTAAATACAAGTTTCATAAAATTATTTCCTATTTTCCCTATTGAAAACAGGATTTTGAAAATGATCAAGAGAATGTTTTCAAGATATATAAAATGTTTTTAATGGCATAGTTGTAAATAAAATGAAAATTGTGGACTCCATATGTGGGGCCAAATAATCCTACGGCCCAGCCCACTTCATTCCTGGGCCGAAGGCCCTAGCTGAGGAGGCACCTAAGTCCGAGGACGACCCCATCATCGGACGTCCGAGAACTTGAGGGACAAGCTCATGACAAGTAGTCACTTTCACATTAAATGTACCTGACTATCACCCTGGCCGCATTAATGAGGAAAGGACCCCGCACCAGCGTTGCCTCGGTCGCCGCGACTCCCAAAGAGACTGAGAAGGCGGCTGATAGGACAAGCACCCGAGTAAGGTCCAAATCGCTCAACAAGTGTAGGGCTAGGATTGGTTGGGAAAAGGATATATAATGTAAGGGAATCCCTCCTGAGAGGGGGGATGAATGGAAGGCCTAAAAAAAAAAAAAAAAAAAAAAAGGAAAAGAGAGAGAAAAGGGAAGAAAAGCCTCCTTGGCCATGGGCCGAGGAGCATCCCCCAGTTGTAAATTGTTCTAAGTGTTTCTTTAAATAAAAGAGAACGGAGTTCACGCCTCGTGAACGCCGGCCAGCGCCTAGACCTTCGATCCACTCTCTACAAATTCATTGTTAAGGGTTCGATGGGCCTTGGACCAATATCCCCTGGGCTTGGGCACCGAAGACCAGACCCTACAATTGGCGCCGTCTGTGGGAAGGATTAGTGCGCCGACCGGCGCAACAGGCGACTATTCTAAATAGATATTCTACGGAAGATTGGTGGTGATGCAAAAAAAAAAAAAGAACTGCCAAACAAACACTGCAGAAAGATAAAAGCTCGAAGACAGAAGATTCAACAGTAAAAAAAAAAAAAAACTTGAAATTATTTCATAAAAAGAAAAAAGGTTACAGATTACAATCAGAGGCTCAGGCAGGCGTGTTTTACAACTGTTCCTACCAGCTAGTCCTACAATCAGAGGCCCAGGCGGACCCGTCCTAAAACTAGCTAGAGGGAAGTGTCAACCCGTACCCTTACTGGCATCAAGAGAATGGGAGAACTTGAAAGTAAGCGGACGGAAGGGGGTGGAGGTTGGCTTGTTTCAAGGCCACCAACAACTCCTTTCTCAGAGCGGCGGAACTTGAACAAAGCGAGGAGCAGATGCAGGGGCTCCGGGACGCCCTCCCCCATGATGTTCCCTTAATTTTCTCCAACCCCCACGAGCGATGGCCGTTGGAGACGGCAACACTCGGGTACCACCCATAATGTGAGTTCGCATGTCTCCTCCGTCGGGGGTGCGCTCTGAGGAGAGACGTTGGGTACTTCAACGACATCCCTCCGGGCCACCGTGCATGGCGCCATCAGGGTTACGCCTAGACTCTGCCGCACCGGAAGCCCAGTGGGGGCTGCGGCCATCACGGCTCTTGGCACGAATGTCCTCATACCCGCCCAAAGCCGTCCCATATCTACTAACTCCGGTCACAATTCCGGCGGGGTTATTAAAGGGGCTTGGGGAGCTGAAAAGGTGTGTTCTTTCTGTTTGTGTTGGGAAGTTCATGGAGTATGGAGAAACCATCCTCCCGGAAAGCCTTTTATAGAGGATGAGGGTGGATGAGAATTAATCCACGCAGAATTCGAAAAGAGTGGATAATAATGAAGCTACCAGATTCCAAGGGGGGCCGTAGACCGTTGGACTTATGTTCATTCACGAGGCCATTAATGAAGACGCGTCACGCACCGAAGCATCAGGCGCGGAACACGAACGGTCAAGGGACGCTTCGCAAATGAGAAAGATGGGGGCTCGAGCTGGAGGCGAGATCAACGCCACGTGTAAGATTATAATCCGTCCGAAGGAGGAATCGTCTCCAGTAAAGCAGTCCGAGGACAAACCCCTACTTACGAAGAAATGAAAGTGTTAGACAAAACCAAGGCTCTGCATGGTCCTCGGACTCAGGCCTATGGGGAAACTAACTACTTCAGAAGAACAAGTGTTAGACAGAACCAAGGCTCTGCATGGTCTTCGGACTCAGGCCTATGGGGAAACTAACTACTTCAAAGACCAAGTGTTAGACAGAACCAAGACTCTGCATGGTCCTTGGACTCAGGCCTATGGGAAAACTAACTACTTCAAAGACCAAGTGTTAGACAGAANTTTTTTTTTTGAGAATGTATAAGAATGTTAATTAATTCAAAATGGGATGGTGTTTATTCGTAAATTTTCAACAACAATATATAAAAAAATAAAAAAAAATATATATATATTTTTATAACTCTGTAATTGAGAGGGATTTGAACCCTCGATATATCTCATTAGTTAGGAAATACTAGGAAGTTCAACCTGCCAACTAGTTAAATTACAAGACTTTTGATTCGATAACAATGTATGGTATGTCCATATAAAGTATTACTTTTGATTCATGGGTAAGAATTTTTTTTTTTTTTTTTTTGAGAAACCAGTAGGGAACTTTCATTACTAGGACAGAAAATTTCTGTCAAATTGGGTAAGGATTCACGGGTAAGGATTGGGTTCAATACATAGGAGCACTGAACCTGTTGGAATTTTAATAAATGATAAATATTACATTTGACATGTGTCAGCATCTCAATAAGTTCAGTGCTCTAGTGTAATATTGGACCTAAGCTAAACTAAAAAATTAATTTGAACTCATGATATCGTTTTAAATTAATAAATACAATACAATTAGTCTCACATGAATTCATATTTAAAATTATAATTAGCTTTGGGGTTTAAGTGATTGTCCAACAATTAATGATTGTGAAATTTTTTATGTTTATGCCTTACTCTTTGACTAAAAACAATGTTTATGGAAGGATTACTGATCAAAGAATAAATAAATAACAATGTTTCTGCAAGGATTACTTATAAAATAAAATAAAATAAAAAAACATTGTAAAAATTTGTTATTTTTACGTGTGACTCTTTGAATAAAACAATGTTTATTAAAGGATTACTTATCCAAGAGAAAAAGAAAAACGGCGTATAGTTCCTAACTTTCAATGATGTTGACATGTTGTGGTCCTTGTGGATCTAATTTTTTGTTTTGCACCTTTCCTTGCCTATCCCTGCTGCAATGCAATTAACGTTTCCATACAGGTGTCCCAGCCGAGAGGATGTAGTATGAGTGTTTGTAATGGAGGTCATGACCACCTTATTGTCTCCCTCAACAATTAAATTCCTGAATCCCGCATCTCCTGCAAATTCTAAAGCTTTTCGGCAAGCTAATATTTCTGCCTCCTCACTATCAATAACCGGTGGTCCTGTGCCTGAAATTGACAACATAACTTCTCCACTGCCATTCCGGATTATTGCCCCAAATCCAGAAGCTTGTAGTTCCTGAAATATAGCGGCATCAAAATTTAGTTTGAAGCAATTTCCAGGTGGTTGAACCCATCTCGGCCCTCTCTCAACTGGATTCGGTACAGCCAGCTGCTCCTGGGATGCTCTGAACTCGTCCAGAAAAACAGAGGCTCGTTTCACTAGATGAGACGTATCTTGCAATGTGCCTCCATTTGTAGCCACATTACGTTGCGTCCATATCATCCAGGCTTGCACTAGGAACAGTTCAACTTCCTCCACTGGCAATTTTCGTATCATATCTTCCACTAGTTGCCGAAAATCAGTTTGGACACTCACACTTTTTTGTAATCTCCTCGAACTCCCTGCCCACGCATCCATTGCAACGCTAGCTGCATTCCCACAAGGCAGCTCACATGTGCTGTCTTCAACTATATGTCTTCGAGCTAAATTTTCACGGGTTGGGAGGATGTTCTGACAAGCACGCCAGCCAAAGACTTCTATCTTATTTGGGATGTGGAGTTTCCATATTTTGCCCCAAACCCCGGACTGACCCCTGTACCTGAAGAGCACTCCCCTTGTGATTGTGCTTCCTTCCAAATCTGTCTTGCAATATGATATCCAGATTTAACTGTGTACTTCCCCTCTCTGTTGTGTAGCCAAAACAGAATATCGTCAGTATATCTTTTGTTCAGCGGAATTCGAAGAATGGCCTCCGCATCATCTCTATGAAACTTTGTCTCGACCAAATGTCTATCCCATGTCCGAGTTGTCTAGTCAATAAGCTCCACCACCCTCCACTCCCATTCATCTTCTTCGCGTGGATGAATCACCATGTTCGTTGGATGATTAGGGATCCACTTATCTTTAGTAACCCGAATGGCCGATCCATCTCCAACTCTCCAGCAACATCCTTGCTTTAAAATCTCTTGGGCTGCCATTATACTCCTCCAAACAAAGGAACAATTTGGAGACTCCACCGCCTCCAAAAAGCTACATCTTGGGAAGTATTTTGCTTTAAAGCACCCATAAAGCAATGAATCCTTTGCCTGCATCAACCTCTATCCCTGTTTTGCTAGCATTGCCAAATTAAAGCTCCGGATGTCTCTAAACCCCATCCCCCCTTCCTTCTTTGGTTTGGACAACGATTCCCAGTTTTGCCAATGAATTAGTTTATAGAGTTAACTTGAGATAAAATCCTAGGATATGAGCTGGATTTAAGGATATTCTATAACCTATGGTCAAAAACAACGACTGTTTAAATTTTTTTTTAAAAATAAAATAAAATGTTCATATTTATTTATTATACATGTTAGTAATCAATGTCATTTTAGTATTAATTCTAAACAGTAACTTATACGGTCAAGTATATGTTTGGTATCTATAATTTGAAATGCGTCAAAGCACAAAACACACATTATAAACTTAGAAATAAGCAGGACCCACACCCATTCGTCCAAAAACTCATCAAGAGGATTGATCTCCCCATAATATGCAAGTAATTCAAGTTGCCTAATGATGCAAATCATGATCCTCCAAATGCCAAGCAAAGTCATCTAAACATCATCACCACATACACCATCAGCGACGTAACACCCTGAATGTCCTCCGTCATGAACTTTGACAATGAACCATTTGCCCTCAGCACCTCTCATATTTCAAGCAATCTCTCCCAAATTCATACCTTCACTGCCCCCAATACTTTCCTTACACTTCTTCTTAGAGCTAAATTGCACGAAAGCCGAACCAGGCATGTCATTTGCGCACTCCACCGTAGCTTTCCACTAGGCATGTCTTCCCATTCCCATTATACGCTTTAGCTTTGGCATCACCAAATCCATGCAAGAGGAAGAAGAGGTGAGAAAAAAAAAAAAAAAAAGATTAGAGAAATTCATTTATTGTTTATTGTTGCTCTATCGAAGGTTTTTTATGGCCAAAGAAATTATGAAATCCTTGGGAAAATGTGAGAAATGGATGGAAATTGGGTTTTGAATTCTGGGTTTTAGCCTGTTTGGTTACCAAGAAAAGAAAAGAAAACTTTCAAATATGAAGATAAACGAATTCTAAATATTTTATTTTTAAATTAAGGACACATGACATCTTATATGACATAAAAATAATATTTTAATCTCACCATTAGTCACATCAGTTTTTTCAATCCACTACTTAACGGCTAAGACTATTTTGACACAATATCAAAAAGGTTAGAGAATAAATTAAAACATTTGAAACGTTAGGGATCAAATTGAAAAACAATGTAAACATTAGGGACTAAACTTGTAATTTACCCTAATTTAGAGAAATCCAACCACAAAAAAATAAAGCAAGAAAAAGACACTTAGACGAGTAAAATGTCCTCACTGAAAGCAGGAACAACTTCCATCATTTCGGGGGTGTTTGGTACATGTACTTAAACAACAATTTTCAGTGTTTAAACACTGAAACACATATTTTCACAACATTTTTTAACTTACATGTATTTTCACAATACTTAAACAACGATGCTAAAATTTCTAACCAAATAGGCCTTCATTTTCCTTTGTTTTGTGTTTAAAAGTTGACTTTAAAAGTAATTGATTTGCCTAAATTATAAAAGGCTTTATTCAACTTTTTAGAACCAATTTATCTGTACAAATCCACAAAAGGCTTTATTCCACTTTTTGAAACCAATTTTTTATCAGTGCAAATCAACAAAAAGCTTTATTCCACTCTTTGGTACCAATTTATTTGTAAAAATAGATTCCAAAGATGCACATTCTTGCATGATCATACATTTGCCTAAACCCAGTTAAGGTCTTTGGCCATATTACATAGCATTTTCTCTATACAACTATATCTTTATATTTTTAAAATATGCGGAAATAAAAAATGAGTAATGAATTATATAAATCTAGCAAGTTAATTATCCAAACCAGCTTCATGTCAATGAATGAATCAGTAAGATAAAGATTAATTTGAACTCATGATATCAGTTTTAAGGTGTAAAAAATACCACCAACGAAGGCACCATTTTTTATTAACTAGAAATTAATATAAACAATACAATTAGTCTCACATGAATTCATATTTAAAATTATAATTAGGTTTGGGTTCAAGTGATTGTATAACAATAATGGTCTCATTTATAGTGTCTCATGTTAGTAATTCGAATTTTACCTCCCCCTTCTTCACTATCTACTATTAAAAGCAAAAACAAAAAGCGTAAAATTAGCTTTATATCTTATTCTCAAAAAAAAAGTTTTATATCTTTTTTTTTCTTTTTTATTTTATTTTATTTTATTTTTTTGCATTGGTAATTAGCTTCATATCTATATGGACAAAATTCTCCTCTAAATCAATTCAAAGAAAATTTCTCCCAACTCGCTATATGACCACTTACATATGTTTTAAATCACCTAACATATACCTAAATCATTTAGGCTAAATGGTTATTAACTTTCCAAGTAGTGTATCACTCATAACTTAATTATTATCCCAATAAATTGTGAAATTTTGTTGTTTATCCACTATTCTTTGAACAAAAACAATAGTATTTATGTAAGGATTACTTATCAAAAAATAAATATAAATTGGGAAATTTGTTGTTTTTATGTGTTACTCTTTGAATAAAAACAATGTTTATGTAAGGATTACTTATCCAAAAATAAAACAAAATAAAATAAAATAAATTAAACACAGTCTATAGTTTCTAACTTCCAATGATGTTGTAGATCTTTTTTTTCTTTTTTCTTTTTTCTTTTTTTCCTTGTTCTTTTCCTGTACTTTTTGGGCGACGCCGACGACCAAAACTCAATCCAACAAGATCAACGCGGAATCTATATCCTATAACCCTTTAAATTCATTATGTTATAGAGTTTACTTTAGATAAAATCCTAGGATATTAGCTGGATGGAAGGGATTAGGTTATTCTACTTTTGGTCTGACTGTTTTAGTTTTCTTTTTCTTTTTTTTAATATAATTTTTGAATTTATTTATTATATAGGTTAGAAATCAATGTCATTTTAATAGTTCTAAAAAATAATTTATACTATTTCGTGTGACTTGTAATTTAACTTGGAGTGGTATTTGTGAATTCCGGTTAGTTTAGTTGGTAAAGTCTTTTGTCGTCCAGAAGTAGACGTCATAAATTAAAACTATTTTTTAAAAAATAAAAAACTTGGCGTGGTATTTTTTTTTTTTTAGAAGAAAGCTATGAATTTGCGGTAAACTTAGCATCTTGGATAAAATAACCAAAAGAGGGCATAGAAGTAGACTCCTCTCTTAAAGAGTCAATGACAATCTTCAAAAATCAATTGGTACCTTAGTTTGATGATAAAGAGTTATCATCATGAGTGAATGTTATAAGTTAAAACTATCTTTAAAAAATTATAAAACTTGATGTAGTAATTTTTTTTTTTTTTAAGAAGAAAGCTATGAATCTACAGTAAACTTAGCATCTTGGATCAAATAACCAAAAGAGGACATAGAAGTAGACTCCTTCCTTAAAGAGTTGATGACAATCTTCAAGTCATCTTGACTGCTATTGAGGTAGTGTCCAAACTGCTATCGAGGAGGCAGTAGGTTTCGAGCTTTTATCGATAGGTATCGAGACTGCTATCAAGAGGTATCAAGATTGCTATTGAGGTACATGCTGAAACTGTGCTGAAAATGCACTTTTCTTAAGCTTTTCTTGAGTAAATTTTGTGTCTTTAACTTGATCTTCAATTATAGCTTTAACACATATCAAAACTCAATAAAAGACACATTATTTGGCATGGTTTGGCAATACCAAAATACAGGACCCTAACAGAAATTTATATTTTATCTTTCAAAATTTTTTGGTAGTAAAAAAAATACATTAATTAATTGATTAATTGCAATATTCTTAAAAACATAGAAGGAAAGATAAAAGACGAATTGAATGCATGTATTAGATAAACGTAAGTGGTTAGTTGATACATTGGAAAAATTTATTATGAGGATCATTAATGGTTTCTTTTTCCTATATTTAATAGGGCATTGTAAGAGAGTTGCTCATACTTTGGCAAGTACATTACAAGATGAGGACTACATAGGGCTCCCAAGTTTGACTAGAGGATTGTCCTCCTTTTATTCTATCCCTTTTACAATTTGATTTTCATTCTCAAATCTCAATAAAACAACTATAGTTTATTACAAAATTTAAAATAAAAAATAAAAACTTATTTTGTAATTAATGAGACAATCTCAAAGGAGTTTTTTTTTTTTTTTTTTTTTAAGAAGTAATCTAAAAAAAGAGTTTGGAACCCTTAAAAGAGCTTGTTTCAAAATGTCAAAACTCGCCCTCAGCAGGGCCGAAATCGGCGACTTCCACTTCCTTCTCTAAGCCTACTTTGGCGGGCTCCGAGAGCCTAAGCGAGGAGGAGGGGCCTGCAGGTGTTACGCCTTCTGATATGGATGGCACCTCGGGGAACCGGAACACGTCCTCGGTCACAGTTATTTTTCGAAGCCGAGGATCCCTTGCTCTGATACGTACTTCGGCGCCGCAAATGACTTTTGAGTCGGATCGTATTCCAAGATCTGGTGAGCGGCCCTAACCTGATTGTCGGCCTCGTTCACGAAAAACCTCTGCCCTCAGCGCCTTTTACAAGTCTTCCCGGTTGATCAGGCTGAAGTGGCGCGTGAAGGCGTGCGGATTTGCAAGAGGAAACACATTCACATTAGAAATCAGACGGTGCGAAAAAAATGGACGAAGTAAATGATGGAACTGATTAGGGTCCTAGAACCCTCTCCCCATATTCCCATTGCCCCACCTAGGGTCCCCTCCGTCGTCGGGCAGTGAAGGCCATCGTGCCACTCTCCAGATACGATGAGGAAGTCCTTGTTCAGCCCCTTGCTGGACTCAGGGAGGCACTGAATGAGCCGGGCCCTGTCATCCCTGGTCTTCAGATAGTAAGTTTTGTCCTTCAGACACTGGAGGTTATAACACCAGTTGACGTCATGGTGGGTCAATCTCAGCCCTATCTTCTCGTTTAGGGCATCCACACAGCCCAGAATCCTAAAGACGTTGATGGGCACTGGGTGGGGGCTAGCCGGAAGTGCGTCAGATAGTCCCTCGTCACCGAACCCATGGGTATCCTCATGCCACCTTCAACGAAGGCAACGATGGGAATCACCACCTCACCCTCCTGCCTCCGAAAGCGCCACTCGCCCTCCGCACAATACCTCAAGCCCACATTAGCCGGTATCTTATAATCGGCGATGAATTTCTCCATCGCCTCCTCAGTGAAGACATACTTCTTAAATCTACCCATCCCGAATGGTGCCTAAGTGAGCTAAGAGAGAGCAAATGAAAGAAAAGGAAGAAATGGAAAAGGAGAAAGTTCAAAGAGAGATATAGTGACTTACAGAAATGTGTAGAAGCTCCTCGGACAGACTTTTTATGCTGGAGATGTAGACTCTTGGGTGCGAGTGAACAGAGGAACCGGCTTTTCAAATGGGTATTTATACCCCCAAATCAAGGAACCGTGCGGGTTTTCCCACCCCTGACTGCTAGGCGAATCCCCACCGTTGGATTGTCATCCTCCCGTTGAACGTGGGGAGCACAGAGCCGTCCGGATTTAATAAAGGAACGTCGCGCCCTTCGAGGCGTCAGTAATGCTTCTGGGGCAGACAAAAAGACTCTAGTACCCACAGAGGGCCAAACTCGATGGGACGTGTCGCATGCCCGAGGACATCAAAATCCTCCTCTCCGCCTGAGGATGCGGACAGCAAAATTTTGAGGGGCTATTGTGGGGCCAAATAATCCTATGGCCCAGCCCACTTCATTCCTGGGCCGAAGGCCCGAGCCGAGGAGGCACCTAAGTCCGAGGACGACCCCATCATCGACGTCCGAGAACTTGAGGGACAAGCTCATGACAAGCAGTCACCTTCACATTAAATGTACCTGACTACCGCCCTGGCCGCATTAATGAGGAAAGGACCCCGCACCAGCGTTGCCTCGATCGCCGCGACTCCCAAAGAGACTGAGAAGGCGGCTGATGGGACAAGCACCTGAGTAAGGTCCAAATCGCTCAACAAGTGTAGGGCTAGGATTGGTTGGGAAAAGGATATATAATGTAAGGGAATCCCTCCTGGGAGGGGGGATGAATGGAAGGCCTAAAAAAAAAAGAGAAAAGAAAAAGGAAAAGAGAGAGAAAAGGGAAGAAAGCCTCCTCGACCATGGGCCGAGGAGCATCCCCCAGTTGTAAATTATTCTAAGTGTTTCTTTAAATAAAAGAGAACGGAGTTCATGCCTCGTGAACGCCGGCCAGCGCCTAGACCTTCGATCCACTCTCTACAAATTCATTGTTAAGGGTTCGATGGGCCTTGGACCAATATCCCTTGGGCTTGGGCACCGAAAACCAGACCCAACACCATAGATTTGCCAAAACTCTTCTATATCTTAAATTAAGAAGCTTCTCTTTATCACAAATTGAAGTTTATCCTTATATAAAAATAAAAAATAAAAAATGGTACATTAGTTTTACTCCCACACTTCAATTTTGAAGCTCATAATTAATTATCCAAAAAAAAAAAAAAAGTAATCTACACACTACTTTCTATAATTTTTTTTTTTTAATCTCAAAGTAAAATGGTCTCCCAAACATCTTTTTTTTTTTATATAAAAATATATTTTGAAAATTGTTCTTAAAAGTGATAGCCAAACACATATGATGTAAAAATTATTCTCTAAAACTAGTCTCACATTCAATTTTTTGAAAATTATTTTCTTACTGTTTTGAAAACAAAAACAAAAGTACTCCTACAACACGCCCTTATTTATTTTATGAAACTCATTCATATATTAAACAAAATAGATTTTCACGATACGTTTAAATTAACATTGTGTTTTTAAATATGGAATGTCTAGGCTTTAGNGGGGCTGGACTATAGCAGCTTCAAGGCCTTCTGAGCTTTGGCCAGAAGGGACAGCCTGCAAAGGCGTGGCAGGTACAGCTGCCTCCTCAGCAGCAGGAACTTCAATTTCAGAGGTAGACTTCACAACCTCCTGGGGCGCCTCCTTAACAGGGCCCTCACCTAATTCTGCTACCTTGGGAGGGTCACTTCCTTGGACGAGCTTATCCACGGGCTCAGCAATTGAGGTGTCCTCACCCGTAGCAGTACCGGCTTCCTCTGCAGCCTCCTCGGCCTCAGCGCCACTTGGAGTTGCCTCGCGGATGGCAGGAGGGTAGTACACATTCTCCTCATTCCACAAGTCGGACGAGGCCTTGACCCCAGCCTGTCTGAGAGCCTCCCTCCAAACCTCAGCAGAGTACCGCCTGCACAACCCGGGGACTTGAGCCTTAAAGGCTGCTTCTGTCTCTGCCATCCCCGTAGCATAAGCCTCCTCCTCGGCTTCCTGCTTAGTGGCCAGGGCTTCCTTCCTACCCTGGTCAGCCTCAAACTTGGCCCTTACAGCCTCGTCCCTCGCCAACTCAGCTGCCCTCTTGTCCGACTCGGCGGCAGCCACCTTCTTTGGCAGATCAGCAAGCAGCTCCTTTGCAGTCTTCAGCTGCTCCTCTGCCTCAGCCAGGCGCTTTGAGTAGTCTTCGGCCTGCTTCTGGAAGCCGGCCAGGCCGGACAGGGCATTATCCCGAGCGCTGGTCATTGCCCCCAGCTCTTCCCAAGCCTTGGCAAGATCATCCTCGGAGTTTTTAAGGACCCGAGTGGCCTCCAAGCGTTTCTCATGCTCCACGTCCATGGCTTTCCCCTGGTCATGGGCAGCGTCCTCCAACCTATAAATGGCCTGAACGGCCTGGCAGACAAAACAAGTACGCGGTTAGCCGAGCCCAGAAAAGGGGGAGAGAGAAGCTACAACTAGAATAAGTCATAAATGACGAGGGACTTACCATTCCCAAGTACCGCTTGAGGCAGAGGAAGACCTCCCTGCTCCTCATAGTCGCCAGCTCTGCCATGTCAGCTAGGAGTAGCAGGCACCTTTCCACCGCGTCGGCCACGTACGCGCCTTCGCCCTCTTTGAAATCCCTGAGGGAGGAGTCTTCCCTCAGCGGCCCCCCATGGAGCATTGGGGTAGGAAGCCAGGCCTGAGGCTCGGGCTGGTCGTCAACTTGTTTATCCTGGCCTCGGGAGCCTATCTTCAGCTGTTTGGATGGCCGCCGAGTATCATCCTCCTCCCGTGGGGACCCGGACTTTTCCTCAGCCGGCCTTTTGCCCTTATCCTTTTTCTGTTTGGGATCAGAGGGCTCATGCCTAGAAGGCAGACTCGTCTTGAACGGAGAAAGAGGAAGCCTTGACTGGGTAGAGGCCGATCTGCCCTGAGCAGAACGAGTTTTTGGAGGAGGAGGAGGAGGAAGCTCTGGCTTTGATTTCCCCGGCTGGCTTTCAATCAGATCCGACAGGCTAGGTTAGGGCCTCTTCTTGTAACCCATTTCGTGCCGGGAAGAGGACTTGGACACTGAGAAGTCTGCTTCAGTCAGCCGAGGGTCACCCAAGTCTCCTGGAGGGTCCTCGAACTGGTGAGCTTGTTCAAAAATGTCAAACTCGCCCTCAGCAGGGCCGAAATCGGCGACTTCCACTTCCTTCTCTAAGCCTACTTTGGCGGGCTCCGAGAGCCTAAGCGAGGAGGAGGGGCCTGCAGGTGTTACGCCTTCTGATATGGATGGCACCTCGGGGAACCGGAACACGTCCTCGGTCACAGTTATTTTTCGAAGCCGAGGATCCCTTGCTCTGATTACGTACTTCGGCGCCGCAAATGACTTTTGAGTCGGATCGTATTCCAAGATCTGGTGAGCGGCCCTAACCTGATTGTCGGCCTCGTTCACGAAAACCTCTGCCCTCAGCGCCTTTTACAAGTCTTCCCGGTTGATCAGGCTGAAGTGGCGCGTGAAGGCGTGCGGATTTGCAAGAGGAAACACATTCACATTAGAAATCAGACGGTGCGAAAAGAAATGGACGAAGTAAATGATGGAACTGATTAGGGTCCTAGAACCCTCTCCCCATATTCCCATTGCCCCACCTAGGGTCCCCTCCGTCGTCGGGCAGTGAAGGCCATCGTGCCACTCTCCAGATACGATGAGGAAGTCCTTGTTCAGCCCCTTGCTGGACTCAGGGAGGCACTGAATGAGCCGGGCCCTGTCATCCCTGGTCTTCAGATAGTAAGTTTTGTCCTTCAGACACTGGAGGTTATAACACCAGTTGACGTCATGGTGGGTCAATCTCAGCCCTATCTTCTCGTTTAGGGCATCCACACAGCCCAGAATCCTAAAGACGTTGATGGCACACTGGGTGGGGGCTAGCCGGAAGTGCGTCAGATAGTCCCTCGTCACCGAACCCATGGGTATCCTCATGCCACCTTCAACGAAGGCAACGATGGGAATCACCACCTCACCCTCCTGCCTCCGAAAGCGCCACTCGCCCTCCGCACAATACCTCAAGCCCACATTAGCCGGTATCTTATAATCGGCGATGAATTTCTCCATCGCCTCCTCAGTGAAGACATACTTCTTAAATCTACCCATCCCGAATGGTGCCTAAGTGAGCTAAGAGAGAGCAAATGAAAGAAAAGGAAGAAATGGAAAAGGAGAAAGTTCAAAGAGAGATATAGTGACTTACAGAAATGTGTAGAAGCTCCTCGGACAGACTTTTTATGCTGGAGATGTAGACTCTTGGGTGCGAGTGAACAGAGGAACCGGCTTTTCAAATGGGTATTTATACCCCCAAATCAAGGAACCGTGCGGGTTTTCCCACCCCTGACTGCTAGGCGAATCCCCACCGTTGGATTGTCATCCTCCCGTTGAACGTGGGGAGCACAGAGCCGTCCGGATTTAATAAAGGGAACGTCGCGCCCTTCGAGGCGTCAGTAATGCTTCTGGGGCAGACAAAAAGACTCTAGTACCCACAGAGGGCCAAACTCGATGGGACGTGTCGCATGCCCGAGGACATCAAAATCCTCCTCTCCGCCTGAGGATGCGGACAGCAAAATTTTGAGGGGCTATTGTGGGGCCAAATAATCCTATGGCCCAGCCCACTTCATTCCTGGGCCGAAGGCCCGAGCCGAGGAGGCACCTAAGTCCGAGGACGACCCCATCATCGGACGTCCGAGAACTTGAGGGACAAGCTCATGACAAGCAGTCACCTTCACATTAAATGTACCTGACTACCGCCCTGGCCGCATTAATGAGGAAAGGACCCCGCACCAGCGTTGCCTCGATCGCCGCGACTCCCAAAGAGACTGAGAAGGCGGCTGATGGGACAAGCACCTGAGTAAGGTCCAAATCGCTCAACAAGTGTAGGGCTAGGATTGGTTGGGAAAAGGATATATAATGTAAGGGAATCCCTCCTGGGAGGGGGGATGAATGGAAGGCCTAAAAAAAAAAGAGAAAAGAAAAAGGAAAAGAGAGAGAAAAGGGAAGAAAAGCCTCCTCGACCATGGGCCGAGGAGCATCCCCCAGTTGTAAATTATTCTAAGTGTTTCTTTAAATAAAAGAGAACGGAGTTCATGCCTCGTGAACGCCGGCCAGCGCCTAGACCTTCGATCCACTCTCTACAAATTCATTGTTAAGGGTTCGATGGGCCTTGGACCAATATCCCTTGGGCTTGGGCACCGAAAACCAGACCCAACACCATAGATTTGCCAAAACTCTTCTATATCTTAAATTAAGAAGCTTCTCTTTATCACAAATTGAAGTTTATCCTTATATAAAAATAAAAAATAAAAAAATGGTACATTAGTTTTACTCCCACACTTCAATTTTGAAGCTCATAATTAATTATCAAAAAAAAAAAAAAAAGTAATCTACACACTACTTTCTATAATTTTTTTTTTTTTAATCTCAAAGTAAAATGGTCTCCCAAACATCTTTTTTTTTTTTATATAAAAAATATATTTTGAAAATTGTTCTTAAAAGTGATAGCCAAACACATATGATGTAAAAATTATTCTCTAAAAACTAGTCTCACATTCAATTTTTTGAAAATTATTTTCTTACTGTTTTGAAAACAAAAACAAAAGTACTCCTACCAAACACGCCCTTATTTATTTTATGAAACTCATTCATATATTAAACAAAATAGATTTTCACGATACGTTTAAATTAACATTGTGTTTTTAAAATATGGAATGTCTAGGCTTTAGGATTTATCTTTTTTTTTTTGGGGTGGAATTTTAGGCATTATCTTAGAATTATCTTTAAATTTTTTACTCTTCATGAAAATCTCCTTGTAAGGATACCAATTAATTGAGTATGCAAATTGCTAATCATGTATTATTCCCTTTTGATAAGAAAAAGAAGGTAGAAGTATTTTTATTGAACTACTCCATTAATATGCTTAGTTTTTACTTCACAATTCAAATTTAGATATTATGATACAATTGATTTTGATAAATAAAAAATTTTAAAAATTTACTAAAATTATTACATTACAAAAATCCATTGAAAAGGTATGGAATATTGTATTATTAATAAGTTTTTCTATGAAATTTGTATTTGAATTAATGATAAGAAATTTAGAAATCCTTTTAAAAAATTATGTTGGGATAAGATTCCCTGCCATTAAATCCTTCAATTTCCTCCAATTTTAAGTAAAATGCAAGATACTTGACATTTATTTAATTTTGTGTGATTGATGAAACTTGAAAGAAAATTGAATATTTAAATAGGTGGGGATCTTATTCTTATCCCAATCTAAATTAGAATAAACTAGATTAATTAATTGGAATTCCATAAGAGATGGGGTTAGGGTTTTTGAACCCAACACCTCATGGATTTCATGATGTTTTCAGAAGTCAGAACCATTATACCAACTCATTGAGGTTTTAATTATTTAGTTTAGATATATATGAGCTTGTTAATTTCAATATGAAATCAACAAATGGATAAGTATAAATTTGACTATTTGTTGGTAGGTAGATCATGAGAGCTGCTTGAACTTTAAGAAATACTCAATTAGAATTTTAAAGAGTCACTTGGTCAATAACTATTGATATAAAACAAAGCCATCGCTCATCACAATTGATTTATTATATAACAATGTAGTCATTGGCATAAAGTATATCAATTTAGGTTACATTAATAATTTACTTTTTAGTTGCCACTTCAAGAGAAGAGCTTTATAGTTTAGTAATATTAACTACTTTTCTTATGAAAAGAATCGAAGTTCAAATTTCAATTTTCCAGTTGTTGTAACAATTCAATTATTTAAGAAAGAAATTACTTTTTTAATGGAAAAAATAAAATTTACTTTTAAGTCCTATGCTACGAAACAGGGAAGCACTTGGTTGATTTGGTACAATTGTTATAAGAGATGTTACGTGAGACCATAAATACTACATGCAGTGATAGAAAGTTCAGCCCTAGCTATTTTTAAAACGTTGACTTTATGAGGGTCATTAATTGTTTCTTTTTCCTATAATTGGCAAGGACATTAATTACAAGACGAGGACCCAAGACATCAATTTGTTTTTAGTGTAGGCAGGAATCGTACCCCATATCTTTTATTCAACCATTAAAGACATTACTAATTAAGCTAACTAGAACTCACGATTAAAAATTGAGATTTCCTTTCTTAATTCTCAATAAATTGACCATCGTTCAATTTTGGTGTAGGCATGGTTGAACCCATGATTATTTTTTTTTTTTTGGAGAAGGAATCTCAAAATAGTTTGCAACACTTCAAATCTAAAAATAGTAATTTGCTAGTGCACAAGATTCATTGATGTAATTGATTAATTTATAGCATGGAATTTTTTTACTGATACTTGTTAAAGTAATATTATTTAAAAAAATAATTTTGTTTTCATTTAGGGAAAGGATTTGCAACAAATTAAGTTGCAGCAATTCCTGCAAAAAGGCACACATTTTAATGCTTAAAATAATGACCTGTCAAGACTAATATTTAAATGAAAAACTTTTTATATTAAGATTGAATTTTTCACCAAATAACCACTTGACATGTGTGTATTTCAACAAATCATTTCTCTTTGATTTATTTCAGATCCCTTTTTGGATGTGATGGGGTGTTTAGAATTAATATTTTAATCCAAATATTTTGTATCTTATTTATTATAGGAAACTCATTCATGTATTTTACAAAATAGATTTTTTGAAATGTTAAAATTAACATTTTGTTTTTAAAATATCGAATGTTTAACTTTAAGGCTTTAGGAATTATCTTTTTTTTATTATTATTATTATTTATGAGAACTTTAGGCATTATATTAGAATTTGCTTTAATTTTTTTATAATTCATGAAAAACTGCTTGTAAGGAAAGTCAGGAGACAACTGACACATATGGGATGGTATCATGGTACTACTCACACAGACAACCCACTACTCTTCTTTTTCAATGCGTTCACACTCTCTTCTTAAAATCTTAATCCTCAAGTCAACAAGGGAAGAAGGCATGTACCGTAGAAAGAACAAATGGGTAATTGATAATGATTGATAAAAATCCATTGCGCGTTCTCAGAGCATTCACATCAGCTCATGCATTATACACATCTATTTTTACACTAAAAACTTATTTTTTCTATTTTACACATTCACTTTTACAAAACACCCCCATCAGTTTATCTATTCTACCCCTTCTTTTATTTAAATAATCAATTTTATCTATTTTTTTATTATTTCTCTCAACTACCGTTTAAATACGCGGGTCTCTCTCTTTCTTCTCATTTTTTCTGATTCTTGTTCTCTCTCCATACCCATCTCTCTACTCTACCCATCTCCATGCGCCAAAATCACTCTCCCTCATAGCTCCGACCCACTCCTCACAGCTCCGACCCACTCCGATCCCACCCCTCACAGGTCCGTCCAGCTTCGATCCCGCCCCTCACAGCTCCAACCCACTCCGATCACAGCTCCGATCCACCCCGATCCCACCCCTCACAGCTCCGACCTACTCCGATCCCACCCCTCACTGCTCCGATCCCACCCCTCACTCTCTCTCACAACTCCGATCTCACCTCACAGCTCCGATCCCACCCCTCACTCTCCCTCACAGCTCCGATCTCACCTAGCTCCGATCCACGCATCAACGAGCTCCGATCTCACCTAGCTCCGATCCACACATCAACGAGCTCCGATCATTCCAGTCAAGCTCTGATCAGGCTCCGATCTGTCTCTTTGTTGTTTGTCCGTGTGGTTTGCTTGTGTGTGGGTGTGTTTGTGTATCTCGTGTTTTTTTTTTTTTTTTTTTTTTGAGCAAGTGAATCTCTGTGTTGATCGGAGCTGTGTGTGGATGTGTTTGTGTGTGGGTGTGTTTGTGTTTGTGTGCATCTGAGGAAAAAGAAGAAGATGAGAAGTGGTGAAGCTACTGAGGTTGTTGAGCACGGAGAAGAGAGAGAGAAAAAAAGGAGCGAAAGAAATTAATAAAATAATCTATACCCGAGCTACAGTAACCGTGTAAATTTACATGGTTACTGTAGCTCGTGTATAGATATACACGATTTTAGACATTTTTAGAAGGACTGATGTAGTGAATTTTTGAGGCAAAATGTGTAAAAACAGCTTCTTTTTCTATTTTACATGATTTTACATACACGGGTGCGAATGCTCTCAGAAAATTATTAGAGGAGACTACTGTACAGTATAGTACCTTCGTGGAAATCACATGTTTACAGTGCTACCATTGTAGTTTACTTCAAACAATAACATTCTCTTTTTAGGTTTTGAAGTATTTTATAGAGGTTTTTTTTTGGCATTTTAATAATTTTTATAGTTTACCAAAAAAAAAATTATAAGTAAAATTAATATATTAGTATGTACAATTTTGTTAATATAAATTATAATAACTTCATCAATAAGTAGTATAAGATTACTATCATTTAATGAGGTGATAAAATTAAAGTAATGTGAAATATTTTGTAACTTCTAAAGTTGTTTTAAAAATCTCTCAAAGCTAATGCACTTCTGTTATATGCTTAGTTTTTATTTAATTTTATTATTTAAAATTTTATTTTTGTTATTAGGAGTTAGTTAATTAAATAATGATAGGATAAATTGTTAGTTAGGCTACTTTGAATCAGTTTATTAATCAGTTTGGGGGAATTCTCTTGAAGTAACCAATAAACCAATTAGGTTCATAACAACTTTAGTGCATTTCTTTTTATTCCCTTGCTTATGTGCTTAAATCTATTTATCTCACCAAGTAATAATAAAAAAAATAAACTAGTTTTTCTATAATCTATATAAAAAAAAGAAAGAAAGGAGAGTTTAAGTGGTATTGTTTGGCACATAGATAACGGTTTTGTCGAGTCATTCTGGTTTTGTTACTCAGTCAATACCACTGAAGTTTTTTTTTAATATTTTACGGATAGAAAGAGAGAGTGTTCGGTGATATTGTGAGAGGAGGGAGAGGGAACGTGAAGCGTCGGTGGATTATATTATGGTGTAAGAAAATGGGTGATTGGACATGATTTGACAAGTAAATAGTTTAACTAATATGACTATTATTACTTTACTACCCCTACGTATATGTATAGTACAAAGCATTGTGAGGTTTTTTAGTCTTTTGACAAGTAAATAGTTTAACGAATATGACCGTAATTACTTTATTACTCCTACGTATGTGTATAGTACAAAGCAACATTGTGTGGTTTTTTGGTCTTTTTGTCTCATATTTACTCCAGCTGCTCCCAAATCGATCCCACAGAAGATGGTTTTATTTTGTCTGATTTTTTTTTTTTTTTTTACGTTTTTGGCCCTTTTTCTTCTTCTTTTTTTCTTTTCTGTTTTTTTTTTTTTTTTTTTTTAATCCAGCGCCTGATGCACTGTTCATGAGACATGAACAGTCTCATGAACAGTGCACCAGGGCATAAGGCAAATGCACAGTAAATTTATTAATGAACAGTATGTAAACACAAATTCTTCCAATTGTAGAAAATTAAACAATTGAAAAGAAATACGGTTTGCAAATATAAATTTGTATTGATGTATAATGAGTACAATCTCTATTTCAATTCTTTTACAAAAGAATACCCTCTGATTCTATCTTCATTGAACTTGACTCGAACAAGGAATCTTCTTGACTTTAGTTGAAAGATGGATTGAACAATCTCCACAACAAATCTCTAGCTTCGAGCTTATTAGAGATTTATTGTTTTTCAAGTCTTGGAATATGAAGGCTTTTAGGTTGAAGTTCTTCGGGGCTTTAGAGGCTTGATCCGTTGAGCTTCAAGGATTTGAGGTTTGTTGAAGTTTATGGAGGCTTTTTTCAGCTTAATTCCAATAGAACTTCAAAGAACTTATTTGAATGTTCTTCGTGTGTTCTTGAGGCAGAATTTCTCCAGAGCTTTTACGTCTTAGCCAAATTCTCTTTTTCTTTCAATGAGAGGAGGTATGCCCTCTATTTATAGTGATTTCAGAAGATAAGCTCCTCTTTGAATTGATATGCTTGAAAATATGTAGTAGGCTCCTGATTGGCCCAAATTTTGCTTAGAGATAATTATTTCTATTTATCTATTTTGATAAATATCACATGTTGATATAGATAATAATCAACAAAGATAAATAATTATCTCTATTTAATTTATTTATTTTAATAAAGATAATTATCCATCAATTTTAAATATGAAATTTACCTTTATTTTGTGGGCCAAATGACACGTGGCAAATTTTGATATGCCAATGTGATGTCAATTTGGATGACACATGTCATCATCTAATTTGATTAATTTAATGACATTAATTTAGAATTTGCCACTAAATTTTGATGTGGCAATTTGAGATTGGCTTAAAATTTTGCCTCCTACACAGTAATTAAAATATTTTTTAATAGTCTCATGAACAGTGCACCAGGGCATAAGGCAAATGCACAGTAAATTTATTAATGAACAGTAATTAAAATATTTTTTAATTGTTTTCAATTCTCAGTCTTCAATTTTTAGCAAAATAAGCGGTATTCAAACGCATACAAAATGTGGGGCCTTTATTGCCTTTTAGGAGAAACGTGTGAGTGTGACCATTAAAATGTGTGGTCCTTAAAATTAGATAGTAAATAATAATAACAATCTAAAAAAAAAAAACTAAGCAATAATTAATAATTTTTTATTGAAAATTGAATGAATAAATTCATTCCAAATTACATAGATTTAAAAAATTAAAACTATGATCATTAAAAAAAAAACCCATTGAAAAATATGATTGCTGAAAATTATATTTAAAAAAAGTTAACTTTTATTGAAGCAAGTTTTACACACATTATGTGGAATTCAAGTAAAAGCCCATTGTGTAGAATTCAAATAAAGGTTTGTGCACATAAAGGATTATTCATACACCAGAGAGAAGCAGATCATGATCATAGAAACAATCGCTACCACTCCAGCAACAATGGTAGCATCTTTGGATTAAATTCAGCTTAAAGGTCTTGTATTTGCTCATTATTATAAGTTGTAGGAACGTAGATTTCTGGTTATGTTTATAATATTAATCACTCATACACACTATTTACACTAAACTACTCTTCTATATAAATTATTAGTGTTCATTCTAAATCATACAGAGAAATTAATTTTTAATTAAAAAATAAAATAATAGAATCAGAATATTATAAGTGGAGTTGTGGTGTACCTTTGTGTTAGAATATTTTTGCCTCTTCCTTTTATGTGAGTTTGTTTCTCAAAATAAAAAAATTCTCTCAGTAATTTACACATGCCTTACACGTGCTTTAAAACTAGTTTAAAAAAAAAAAGTCAGTAATTTATTTAAAAGCACTTTTTATTCCCAATCTCATTAAAATGTAATATTTATTTCTTTCTTTTTCTATTTCTTTTACTTTCACACTCATTCTCTCTTTCTCAAATAAGCTCTCAGACTCTCCACCGATTCATCATCAAACTCTCGTCCTCCTCAAACTCTCACAGATTAACCCATCATCCTCCTCATCCATCATCCTCACCGATTCATCATCGTCCTCACCGCCGCCACCGAAGCTCACACACCATCGTACCGAAGCTCACGCATCATCGCCGACCCACACACCACCGCCGACCCGATTCATCATCTTCCTCACCCATCTTCGAAGCCCAGCTCCGTTCATCCATCATCCTTCGCCGATCTGTTGATTTTGCATTTGGGTATGTCTGTGTGTGTTTGCATATGGGTCTCAATTTGCTTTGTTTACTTATGTGTGTGTGTTTGCATATGGGTCTCAATTGGCAGTGTAGTGTGAGTACCTGTGTGTGAGTGGTCTTTGCATTGGGTGAGATTTTTTGCATGTGTTTTTGATTAAATGATCATTTAAATCAAAATTATAATTGATTGTTCAGCTGTTTTGTGATGCTTTGGTTTGAGTGTTGTGAAATGTCTGATTGGCGTGTGTATGGGGATTTTAAGTACTAATAGAACATAGTGAACGTGAATTTTGTTAGCAGTGGATATAAATTGTTATGTATGTATGTATGTATGTTCTTTGGAATATTTTTACAAAAGTATTATAATTTTGATTAATTGATCATTTAAATCAAAATTTATAATTTGCTATTACGTGGCTGTGGCTGTGGTGGTGACCGTGGTTGTTATGATTATTATTTATTGTAGTGGGTGTATATTATTTTATTAAATTGAATATATTTTGTTGTGCTAAAAGTTAAAATAAAACTATTAATATTGGGTATTTTGCAAAATAAAAAAGCAAAATAAATAAAGTAGCTTTTATTTATTTATGGCTCCTTCAACGTGGATGCACCCATTTTTGGCTTCATTATATCTGATACATATCTATTTTGTAGTTCAAGAATCGCCAATTTAATATCCGATGGCTTTTATGGGCACAGAAAGCGCATCCTCATCTTCTTCTTCTATCATGTCTGGATTTAAATATGATGTCTTTCTTAGCTTCAGAGGCAGTGACACCCGTAAAAATTTCACAGACCATCTATATGCTGCTTTGAATCAGAAAGGTATATTCACATTCAGGGATGATGAAAAACTTGAGCGTGGAACATTCATTGCTCCAGAGCTCTTGAGAGCAATAGAAGAATCGAGATTTGCTGTTGTCATTATCTCACAAGACTACGCTTCATCGAGTTGGTGTTTGGTTGAACTAGCAAAGATTGTTGAGTGCATGGAAAAGGCGAGGCTTATAGTTTTGCCTGTTTTTCACTACATAGATCCTAGTGATGTGAGGAATCTAAAGAATACTTTTGGAGAAGCCTTTGCTGAACATGAAGTGCGTTTCAAAGATAACATAGAGGAAGTATACAAATGGAAAGCTGCTTTGACACAAGTTGCTAAAATTGCTGGATGGGATTTACGAGACAAGTAAGAATTTCTTCACTTGACCGTACGATCACTTTCTTTTCTTGTCTTTTTGCTTTTGATTTTCTACTGGCTAGTGATATTTAAGTCAATCAAATTCCAACTTTGATAATTGAGTAACTTTTGCAAAGTTTGTATATAGTCAATTACACTTCAAAGGGAAATTGATGAGTTTCAGTTTCTCGTATAAATTTTCAAGTCAAAAATATTATATAAATCACACATAAGTTACTTTATGTATATTTGTTAAAGACAGCAAGTCACAAGTCCATCATTCTTGTCTAATTCCATTGTAGAAAATACAGCTAGTATTCCATTCATGCCCTCTAAACTTGTCTATTCTTAGTATTTTAATTTTTTTTAAAGTAATGCACCAATATTCTTTGAGGTTTCACAAGATGACACGCATTTCCAAACATTTCAAGATATGACACTCTCGTTCTCGAAATTCTATGAAATACAGATAAGTTCATCTCCCCTCAAATCATTACTTTTCTAATTGAATATTCCATTATATAGGACTGTTGTTTTAAGAGGTGTGATGAACTTATTTGTTGCATCTGGGGTGAAGCCAGACCAGCAGGGTGGGCACAATTGCCCCCAACCCCACCCCTCTATTCCCTCAAGTTCTCTTAAAAATTAAGATTTCAGTTTTGTGTGTATAAAATATTCTTAATTTAAATTTTTTAATTGAAAATAACACTCTCCAAAAGAACAAAAAAAATCTTATTTGTAACCTTAAAATAATAACATGATATACATTCACATAGAATTATATATCTGTCATTATCTAAAAAAAAAAATTATAATATGATATATTATCGCAATATCCCCTATCAATCTGCCAATTTTTATTTGTTGTTGTTTTCAGAATTCTTTGAAACTGCTATATACTTTAGTCTTTTAACTCTCCCAATATAATCAAGGAAAAAAAATTCTTATTTGTAGCATAAAAATTTGACATGGTATGTTTTCACAATTTTTTCTAACCAATTTTTTGAGTTTTATTTGTTGTTTTAAAACTTTTTTGTACATTGCAATATACATTTTAAAGGACTTTAAAAAATCAAAGACATACATAGAGCATTTAAAATTTTTTGAATATGTGACCATACTATTAATACTTCCAAGTTAATTTATTTTTCATCTCACTTTTAAGCATTCAAATTATATGTTTTACATCTTCTCAAAAAAAAAAAATTATATGTTTTACTTCTTTGAAATATATATATTGTGAAGTAAAAACTAAGCATGTTAATTGAGTAGTTCAATAAGCTACTTCTAAATTCCTTTTCTAATCAAAAGGGAATAATACATGATGAGCAATTTGCATGCTCAATTAAGTGGTATCCTTACAAGGAGTTTTTCATGAATTGTAAAAAATTTAAAGATAATTCTAAGATAATGCCTAAAGTTCCCATAAAAGAATAAGATAATTCCTAAAGCCCTAAACATTCAATTTTTTTTTATTAAAAAAAAGGTTAATTTAAACATATCAAGAAAATCTACTTTGTTAAATATGTGAATGAATTTCATATAATAAATAAGGGTTTGTTTGGTAGGAGGATTTTTGTTTTGTTTTAAAAAAGTATGAAAATAATTTTCAAAAAATTGAATATGAAAGAGAAAGTGAAACTAATTTTCAAAGAATAATTTTTACATTATATGTGTTTGGCTCCACATTTAAGAACAATTTTCAAAATATTAAAAAAATAATGTTTGGGAGACCATTTCTACTTTCAGATTAAAAAAGAAAAAAAATCATTCTATAGCAAGTAATGTGTAGATTACTTTTTTTGGGGCAACGGTAAGTTTCAAAATTGAAATGTGGGAATAAAACTAATGTACTTTTTTTTTATATATGATAAAATTCAAATTTGTGATAAAGGTAAACTTCTTAAATTAAGAGATGGAAGAGTTTGGGCAAATCTATGGGGTCCATTATTTTCAATTTATTACCGGCTATGTCATTAAAAATATTTTATGTATCTTGAAAACATCTTCTTGGCCGTTTCCAATATCCAATTTTCAATCGGGAAAATAGGAAATAATTTTATGAAAACTGTATTTAGAAAGGATCAATTAACTATAGATTCTAGTGTGGAACCTATCATTTTATGGTTTCCAAAAAAAAATAATTGTGTTTAAATCCTCTACCAAACAGGTCCAAGATACAAAATATTTGCATTTAAATATTAATTCTAAACACCACATCACATCACAAAATGACATAATTTTATGAAATAAACCAAAATAAAATTTATTTTTAAAAAATAATTTAAAATAACATTACTTTAATAAGTAACAGTAAAAAAATTTCGTGTTATAAATTAATCAACTACATCAACTAATCTTGTGCACTTACAAACTATTTTAAATTTTAAGGGTTGCAAACTCCTTTGAGATTCCTTCTCAAAAAAAAAAAAAAAAAAAAAAAAAACTCCTTTGAGATTGTCTCATTAGTTACAAAATAAAGTTTTTTTTGTTTTAATTTTATAACAAACAATAGTCAATTTTTCGAGATTTGAGCATGGAAATCATATTGTAAAAGGGATAGAATAAAAGGAGGATAATCCTCAAGGCAAACCTGGGAGACCTCCTTAGTCCTCAGCTTGTAATGTCCTTGCCAAAGTATGAACAACTCTCTTGCCCTATTAAATATAGGAAAAAGAAACAATTAATAATCCTCATAATAATTAATTAGATTTTTACTTTTTAGAATTTTCTTTCTTTAGAAGAGGAGAATTACGAGGAAAAAAATTATGGGATTGAAAGTTTTCAAATTATTCTCGAAAACTCTAGAATGATCTTTTCAACAATATTAAAATTTTCCAACGTATCAACAAACTACCTATGTTTATCTAATACATACATGCAATTCGTCTTTTATATTTCCTTCTATGTTTTAAAAAATATTGCAATTAATCAATTAATGTATTTTTTTTTTTTTACAAGACTAGTTATTTATTATCAAAAGTATAAAGCCCCCCGTCAATGTCCTTTCCCTTACTTACTTGCCATTTATCTAATATTCTAATTGCCTATCCCCATTTTGGTGACATTTCTTTTATACTAAATCTACATGAAGCAAAACTACATGAAGCAAAACTGGTGTCTTCTCCATCTTCCCATTTTTCTGACCTACCAAACTGACCTTAAGTTGTCTTCTGCCACATCCTTAGTTGAATTTGTAAATCTGGGCAATCATGGATATCAATTGATCACTTCGTTTTATTTTGCATGTCATTCTTGGACTTCTACTTTGTTAGGTATTCAGGATCCAAAATTAGTATACCCTTTTTACTCCATTTCATCAAGAAAAAAAAAAAAAAAAGACGTGAATGGAATGTTCATAGAATGCGAAAATTTGAATATCTATTAAAATGGTCGATCTTAAGTACCACTTGCACCGTGCCCGATAGAAAGCAAGGAAGTGAAGGAACATACCCGTAAATGCTGTCTAATAAGATGTCCAATGACCATGTTGGTTTTGTAGACAAGGTCCCTTTAGTCACAACCAGTAAGCAATAATTACATGGACGTGAGTACCATGCGAACTTGACAAGTCTTTCCCTGCACAACCTCTCTGTCACACAAAAACAAACACAACACAACACAACCAACACATATGGCAGCAGCTAACGCTCTCCAAATCAGCCCATTTTCTTCTTCTCCTCCAAAACCCAACACAATAATAACCTCTTCTCCTCTGTCTCTCTAACCCCATTGCACTTCTCTCAGAGAGCTCAAGCAAATCCAAGCCTTTACCATCAAAACCCACCTCCAAAATGACATTACTGTCCTCACCAAGCTCATCAGGACCATGCCCACAAACTGTTCGACCAAATTCTCCAACCAGACATTGTCGTCTTCAACTCTATGGCCCGTGGATACTTCCGCTACAATGCCCCTCTTCAGGCCATTTTGCTCTTTTCTGATATCCTATGCTCTGGCATTGTCCCTGATGACCATACCTTCCCTTCTCTTCTCAAGGCATGTGCAAGCTCTGAGGTATTGCAAGAAGGTAAACAATTGCATTGCCTTGCTACCAAACTTGGTCTCAACCATAACATATATGTATGTCCCACATTGATAAATATGTATACTGAGTGCAATGATGTGAACGCGCTGTTGTTTGTTATAATGCAATAAACACAGGATATGCTCGAAGTAGTCGGCCCAATGAGGCATTGTCATTGTTTCGTGAATTGCAAGTGAGTGATCTCAAGCCTACTGATGTAACGCTGCTTAGCATACTTTCATCTTGTGCTTTGTTAGGAGCATTAGACTTAGGGAGGTGGAGACATGAGTATGTGAAGATACATGGTTTTGATAAATATGTAAAGGTCAAAACTGCTCTTAAGATATGTATGCAAAGTTTTGAAGCTTGGATGATGGCATAATGCAGTTTGCGAACATGTCAGTAAGAGATACACAGGCTTGGTCAGCCATAGTTATGGCATGCGCAACTCATGGGCATGGTTCCAACGCCATATCATTGTTTGAAGAAATGAAGAGGGTGAGAGTGCGACCTGATGAGATTACATTTTTGAGTCTTTTAAAGGCTTGCAGCCACACTGGCTTAGTAAGGGAAGGTTGTGAGCATTTCTATAGCATGAGTAACAAGTATGGGATTATTCCGGGTATCAAGCACTATGGATGTATGGTGGATTTGCTTAGTCGAGCTGGTCACTTAGATGAGGCTTATAAGTTCATCGATGGATTACCAATTTAGCCCACTCCCATACTTTGGCAAACCTTGGTATCTGCTTGTAGCAGCAATGGCAATGTAGAATTGGCAAAGTGAGTGATTAGATGAATTTTTGAACTGGATGACTCTCATGGAGGAGACTCTGTAATCTTATTGAACTTGTGTGCAAGGGCTGGAAGATGGGAAGATGTGAATTATTTGAGGAAACTGATGAAAGACAAGGGGGTGGTGAAGGTACCTGGGTGTAGTTCAGTGGAGTTGAACAATGTAGTGCATGAATTCTTCTCTGGGGAGGGAGTGCAATCTGTTTCTACAGATTTGCTCCGGGCACTTGACAAGTTAGTCAAGGAATTGAAGTTGGTTGGGTATGTTACTGATATTTCTTTAGTTTTCATGAAGACATGGAAGATGAGGACAAAGAAATTACTCTAAGATATCATAGTGAGAAATAGGCTATTGCTTTTGGACTTCTAAACTCTCACCCTGGTACAAAAATTCGGGTAGTGAAGAATCTATGTGGGGATTGTCTCTATACAGCAAATTGTACAAGTCATAATCAACAATGAGTAATGAATTATATAAATCTAGCAAGTTGATGATCCGTACCAGCTTCTGGGTTTAGGCAAATGTATGATGCAAGAATGTGCATCTTTGGAATCTATTTGTACAAAATTGGTTCCAAAGAGTGGAATAAAGCCTTTTGTTGATTTATACAGATAAAAAATTGGTTCCAAAAAGTGGAATAAAGCCTTTATTAATTTAGGCAAATCAATTACTTTTAAAGTCAACTTTTAAACACAAAGCTAAGGAAAATGAGGTGGCAGAAGTTTTTCCTGCTCTCAATGAGGACATTTTACAGGTCTAAGTGTCTTTTTGTTGCTATTTTTTGTGGTTGGTTTTCTGTAACTTTTTATGTATCAAGGAAAAAGAAGAAGTCAAAGTTAGTTGTTTCAATATGATAAGTAAATAATAATTTTATTAAATTTATTTTTTTCACAAAAATACAGACAAAACCAATGAAGCTGTGGAAATAAGTCAATACTTTTGTCCCAAATTCGTCCCAAACTCCCAATGTGAAAGGCTAATCATGGGCATTTGTTTCACACAACACAAGTGATAAATTAATAGTAATAACGGTAAGCATATGCTGCACCAAATATTCTGTCCACACGTACAATTTTGCCTATAAATACTGCCATTCACATCATGAAACTATCACCCTAAGTCCAAAAACAAATTCCACACCTCACACACACACACACACACACACAGATGAAAGTATGGAACCCCATTGTGCAATCTTCATCAAGCTTTTATTAGTACAATGCCTAGCAATTGGCTGTGTTTCAGAGAGTTTCAATTTCTTCTACCTTGTACAACAGGTGAGTAGGATTATTTAAGAGAGAGATCATCCTTTTGAACACTAACTACTCTTATTTGATGTTGTCATAACATCAGAACTTTTTTCTTGATTTCACCCCTCTAAATCTCTAATGCAGTGGCCTGGATAGTACTATGACACAAAACAAAGTTGTTGCTATCCAACAACAGGAAAACCCAAAACTGATTTCAGCATTCAATGGCTTTGGCCTAATTACAATGATGACTCATACCTGTCCAACTGCAATCTTAACAGCCCTTTCGTGAAATCCAAGGTACCAATTTCTCATTAGGAAAGTGTTAAAGTTGTTATCAATTTTACAATATGAAACTTATAAACTAGCTTGATAATAAAGGTAATTGGTGCTACATCGACAACATAAGTACTTAAATTCCATCACTAATAAAGTTCATTGTATATCATTCTATAGATTTCAATTAGCAGAATGCAAGTAAGTTGGCCAACACTGACCTGCCCAAGCAGCAGTGGTTCCTCATTTTGGTCAGATGAATGGGAGAAACATGGGACTTACTATCAATTATTTTATATTGAACGAGGTGCTTTGCAGTTTTTATTAAAATTTCTCTAAGAATCTTTTTTAAATAGAAAATCCTAGCTGGTCGATTGTTACGACCTTTGGGAACATGGTACAAAAATACAGAGAATGTTTGACCACGGAATAGAAATAAGGAACCAAGCCAACAAAAACTTAGGCATACACGTCCAAACAAAAAAAAAAAAAATTATGCACAAAGGGTTCATCCTATTACTTTAATTTAGTAGCTTTCCTTCTTTGCCATTTGAGTTTCAGCTTATCGGCTTTTTCCAATTACCTTCGTCTATAGCCTTTAGGGTGCTATCTTTAGAAGCAGCTGCCACAGTAATAACTTTAGCTCCTGTATATAGAGAAACAACTTTAACATTGATAGTGCAAAGAAGTAGTTATTGAAACATTGACCATTAGAAGGAAGCAGATATTTCCATATTGGCGAGCAAAGGATAGATGAAAAACCTATCTTAAGAAACCAAGTTGGATTAAAGAAATGTATAAAATTATTACTAAATTAATTCAGAGATACAAAGTTTTTAAACAATTCAAGGCAGAGAGGTCCCAAGTTCAGGTGCAACAACAGTTACTTTTGGCATTTTTGGGAAGTAAGAAGCAATTTAGATTATCAATCACTGTATTTGGTAGGTAACAAGCAATTTAGGTTATCAATATTTTGCATATTTTAACTTCCTAACAACGGGGAAGAAATACCCTTTCTTTATCTCATATTTAGGCTTCTTATAAACATCCTTTTCCCCTTTTAGTAACAACATCACCGCCTTAAAGCAGTCCCCATGAATCAAAATTCCTAAGAAAATCTAAACATCCACATAAAGCATATATTAATCTCCAAAAGGAATATAAGCAAAGCACTTACCAATAGGACTACTATTTTAATAGGAAATTTCTTCCTCAAAGCCAAAGCTTATCTAAAAAAAATTTAGTGAAGCATAGAGGAAATCAAATGCAACCCATACCCATGAAATGGTAATGATTATAACAAATTTGTATTTCTATTGCAATTATAGTGCATAATGGTATGTTTACTATTTTCCATACCTTCTGTTGTTTAGTTTGTAAAGTTTATTTAATACTTATCCTTCTAAATTGCATTACACGGGCATGTACAATCAAATTTTAATCTGGCTAAGCATTAGAACACAATCAATGATTTAAGAAAAAGAAAAAAAAATGTTGGTATTGTTTCTTGGTTCTCTCAGTTTGCTATTTCACATAAACAATGCTTGGGCACAATTTCTAGTTAAGATATCTATCATTCAAGGATTCAGATAGAAGTTTGGATACAAAATAACTTTCACTAAGGAAACATGGTTCTATTAACCTCAACAGAAAACTGCAAGTCCTTTCTAGAGATCACAGCAAAGTAGGACAAAATGTGAAGAACTTGAGAGAGAGAGAGAGAGACTAACAATTAGATAAAAAGGTAGATTCAATGCTAAAGTATGATAAACCTGTACCAGTTTTCTATATAACACAAACAATGCTTGGGACACAATTTCCAGTTAAGATTTCATTGGTGGATTCACATTGAAGTTAAGATACAAAATAACTTTCAGTAAGGATGGAAAGTTTTCTATAATATTTTTTTGCCTTGTACTTCCTGAGTGATGGAAAGTTTGGTTTAGGCATTCTTACAAACACTTTAAGGGAGTAAATAACACATGCCACTAACCTAAATCTTCAACTTTTAGTACAACTTTAAACAATGAATAATTCTTTGACTTTCAATTCCAAATTCATTGAAAACTAGTACCAAAACAATAATTAAGCTCCACAAAGTTACACAACATTCCAAATCATCACACCAGTATATCTTAAACCCAGTAAAAGAAGACAGAAATTACATAAATAATTACCAAGTACTTACCATCTAAGCACTCTAAATTATCACACACTCGAGCTGACCTAATACAGAATATTGCATGCTAAACCAAATTAAACAACTCCAACACCACCAATATAAATAAGAACATGAAATATAAAGAAAATTTCCAATACCAATAGCAGGAAAAACAAAGAGAAAGTAAGAATAACACAGAATGGATACTCACAATGTGGATCATGTGGTTGTGAGAGATGTAGAGGAAGTATTACAGTATAGCTTGCTGGGGACATCAACCAATAATATTGAAAGAAAAATTGAGAGTATGAAAGCTTATGTAGGTTTCGTGGCCTGCGATTGACAGACCCTTCACTAGTAACCTTTTTTGAATATTCATAACACTCTTGGCTCTACAACTTAATTGAGGAGAGAGTCTGTATTAGAGTAAAGAGAGAAAACTGTAAAGAGCAATTATCAGGTGGTAATCGAATGGTTGGGTTTTAAAAATAAAGCATTAAAAAATTACTAATGGTGATGTGTAAATTTGTGAGACCTCTAAAGCTTACGTGGCATAATTTTAGAAGATCAACAAAAAGTCAAACGCTTCAACTTTATAGTATTTATAGATAATGAGAACAAACTAAGATTTTTGAATCGCTTGAATTTTTAAAAAATGTACAAAATGATTTCTTTTACCTCCACATTTCTTTTAAGTTTGATATGTAGTCTTCAGCGAATGCATACAAACTACAAAAGTGAGCTTAATCTTCACAAGTTTTCTTGTGCTCAACATCCTAATTAGGAGCTTTCTCACATTTTCCTTCTGCATTGTTCTCACTTTTAAATCAGATCTCTCTATCCAACATCTTTCCCCTACTTTTCAAAAGGAAGCTACAGTAGCACTTGATCATTGTTGATAAACAACAGTACTAGCCTTCAACTATTTATGCAGAAAAGCATACATTTTACGAGACACTTACCAGGAAAAAATAATGGAGCTAGATAACCTGTTTCATAAAATAAACTTCACCAGCATGATTTTAAGTAGTCCAATAATGATTATGTAGATTTCCATTCCTAAATTGCTAATAGAAATTGCAAGTGCAGGCAACATTCAGTGTCTAGAAGCAGGGGAAAAACAGAGAGAGAGAGAGACTTAAAAAACAAAGATTGGCACTAACGCTCACCCATAGCAGAAAAAATAGGAACAAGAGTACAAATAAACCTAAGATACATATAGTTCTATGTCTAAGTATTATATTCGATTGCTCCAAAATTGTTTTCCACTATCTTTAAGGGTCCAGTAGCGCACCACCTGATGTAATATTTTTTCATCATAGGTACCTTGGGGTTAAGGCAAAGGGACTCATTACAAAGCATTAGCAATATGGAAACATCTTGACAAAGTGTGGAAAACAACATTTGTTAGAGGACAGGAAAGATTGGCCTAAAATTTTAGATAATGCACAAAGCTATTAATAAATTTGAGCAGCCTAAGGCATAGGAGTGAAAATCTAGACATTGCAATTCCTCGCATGTTTAAGGGCAGAGACAGAACTGTGTTTAGAGTGAGGGGGCCATGCCACCCCTCCCCCCCCCCCCCCACTTTTTAAATAATTTTAATTTTGTATGTATATAAATAAAAATATTAAAAGATGATCCCAAAATTTATATACTTGGCCCCCCTCTCCAAAAAATTTACAAATTAACCCAAATAGAAAAAATATCTGACCTACCCTTTTGCCCAGTTGTCCCGAAAATAACCAAAAAAAACTTATAATTTTGAGATACTTCATTATTTCCCTATCTTATAAATCTATTGTTCCAAAAATTAGTTCCAAACAAAAACCAAATAAACATTGATTTTTACATTGGATAAAATCTCATGACTTTACAAGTCAAGAAATTGTTTGAATGTTATGCAGATGTAAAATAAATCCTTATAATTTATATGACTTTTTATATGATTTCTAGATAATGGAAAAATCAACTATAATGTTTGATTTTTTGAAAGAAAATACAAATAAATTCGAAGTCATTACTAATATTCTATTTTTTGAAATCATTTAACAACATTTTGAGGAATCGCTATTGATGAAATAAGTATTAATTCATTGCAACATGATTATATACTTTTGTCCACAAATACATGATTAAGATGTTAATAGACATTACGAAATTCAATGAACTTATAGTAAGCTTGCGCCCCCCCCCCCNTTACCACCTGATAATTGCTCTTTACAGTTTTCTCTCTTTACTCTAATACAGACTCTCTCCTCAATTAAGTTGTAGAGCCAAGAGTGTTATGAATATTCAAAAAAGGTTACTAGTGAAGGGTCTGTCAATCGCAGGCCACGAAACCTACATAAGCTTTCATACTCTCAATTTTTCTTTCAATATTATTGGTTGATGTCCCCAGCAAGCTATACTGTAATACTTCCTCTACATCTCTCACAACCACATGATCCACATTGTGAGTATCCATTCTGTGTTATTCTTACTTTCTCTTTGTTTTTCCTGCTATTGGTATTGGAAATTTTCTTTATATTTCATGTTCTTATTTATATTGGTGGTGTTGGAGTTGTTTAATTTGGTTTAGCATGCAATATTCTGTATTAGGTCAGCTCGAGTGTGTGATAATTTAGAGTGCTTAGATGGTAAGTACTTGGTAATTATTTATGTAATTTCTGTCTTCTTTTACTGGGTTTAAGATATACTGGTGTGATGATTTGGAATGTTGTGTAACTTTGTGGAGCTTAATTATTGTTTTGGTACTAGTTTTCAATGAATTTGGAATTGAAAGTCAAAGAATTATTCATTGTTTAAAGTTGTACTAAAAGTTGAAGATTTAGGTTAGTGGCATGTGTTATTTACTCCCTTAAAGTGTTTGTAAGAATGCCTAAACCAAACTTTCCATCACTCAGGAAGTACAAGGCAAAAAAATATTATAGAAAACTTTCCATCCTTACTGAAAGTTATTTTGTATCTTAACTTCAATGTGAATCCACCAATGAAATCTTAACTGGAAATTGTGTCCCAAGCATTGTTTGTGTTATATAGAAAACTGGTACAGGTTTATCATACTTTAGCATTGAATCTACCTTTTTATCTAATTGTTAGTCTCTCTCTCTCTCTCTCAAGTTCTTCACATTTTGTCCTACTTTGCTGTGATCTCTAGAAAGGACTTGCAGTTTTCTGTTGAGGTTAATAGAACCATGTTTCCTTAGTGAAAGTTATTTTGTATCCAAACTTCTATCTGAATCCTTGAATGATAGATATCTTAACTAGAAATTGTGCCCAAGCATTGTTTATGTGAAATAGCAAACTGAGAGAACCAAGAAACAATACCAACATTTTTTTTTCTTTTTCTTAAATCATTGATTGTGTTCTAATGCTTAGCCAGATTAAAATTTGATTGTACATGCCCGTGTAATGCAATTTAGAAGGATAAGTATTAAATAAACTTTACAAACTAAACAACAGAAGGTATGGAAAATAGTAAACATACCATTATGCACTATAATTGCAATAGAAATACAAATTTGTTATAATCATTACCATTTCATGGGTATGGGTTGCATTTGATTTCCTCTATGCTTCACTAAATTTTTTTTAGATAAGCTTTGGCTTTGAGGAAGAAATTTCCTATTAAAATAGTAGTCCTATTGGTAAGTGCTTTGCTTATATTCCTTTTGGAGATTAATATATGCTTTATGTGGATGTTTAGATTTTCTTAGGAATTTTGATTCATGGGGACTGCTTTAAGGCGGTGATGTTGTTACTAAAAGGGGAAAAGGATGTTTATAAGAAGCCTAAATATGAGATAAAGAAAGGGTATTTCTTCCCCGTTGTTAGGAAGTTAAAATATGCAAAATATTGATAACCTAAATTGCTTGTTACCTACCAAATACAGTGATTGATAATCTAAATTGCTTCTTACTTCCCAAAAATGCCAAAAGTAACTGTTGTTGCACCTGAACTTGGGACCTCTCTGCCTTGAATTGTTTAAAAACTTTGTATCTCTGAATTAATTTAGTAATAATTTTATACATTTCTTTAATCCAACTTGGTTTCTTAAGATAGGTTTTTCATCTATCCTTTGCTCGCCAATATGGAAATATCTGCTTCCTTCTAATGGTCAATGTTTCAATAACTACTTCTTTGCACTATCAATGTTAAAGTTGTTTCTCTATATACAGGAGCTAAAGTTATTACTGTGGCAGCTGCTTCTAAAGATAGCACCCTAAAGGCTATAGACGAAGGTAATTGGAAAAAGCCGATAAGCTGAAACTCAAATGGCAAAGAAGGAAAGCTACTAAATTAAAGTAATAGGATGAACCCTTTGTGCATAATTTTTTTTTTTTTTGTTTGGACGTGTATGCCTAAGTTTTTGTTGGCTTGGTTCCTTATTTCTATTCCGTGGTCAAACATTCTCTGTATTTTTGTACCATGTTCCCAAAGGTCGTAACAATCGACCAGCTAGGATTTTCTATTTAAAAAAGATTCTTAGAGAAATTTTAATAAAAACTGCAAAGCACCTCGTTCAATATAAAATAATTGATAGTAAGTCCCATGTTTCTCCCATTCATCTGACCAAAATGAGGAACCACTGCTGCTTGGGCAGGTCAGTGTTGGCCAACTTACTTGCATTCTGCTAATTGAAATCTATAGAATGATATACAATGAACTTTATTAGTGATGGAATTTAAGTACTTATGTTGTCGATGTAGCACCAATTACCTTTATTATCAAGCTAGTTTATAAGTTTCATATTGTAAAATTGATAACAACTTTAACACTTTCCTAATGAGAAATTGGTACCTTGGATTTCACGAAAGGGCTGTTAAGATTGCAGTTGGACAGGTATGAGTCATCATTGTAATTAGGCCAAAGCCATTGAATGCTGAAATCAGTTTTGGGTTTTCCTGTTGTTGGATAGCAACAACTTTGTTTTGTGTCATAGTACTATCCAGGCCACTGCATTAGAGATTTAGAGGGGTGAAATCAAGAAAAAAGTTCTGATGTTATGACAACATCAAATAAGAGTAGTTAGTGTTCAAAAGGATGATCTCTCTCTTAAATAATCCTACTCACCTGTTGTACAAGGTAGAAGAAATTGAAACTCTCTGAAACACAGCCAATTGCTAGGCATTGTACTAATAAAAGCTTGATGAAGATTGCACAATGGGGTTCCATACTTTCATCTGTGTGTGTGTGTGTGTGTGTGTGAGGTGTGGAATTTGTTTTTGGACTTAGGGTGATAGTTTCATGATGTGAATGGCAGTATTTATAGGCAAAATTGTACGTGTGGACAGAATATTTGGTGCAGCATATGCTTACCGTTATTACTATTAATTTATCACTTGTGTTGTGTGAAACAAATGCCCATGATTAGCCTTTCACATTGGGAGTTTGGGACGAATTTGGGACAAAAGTATTGACTTATTTCCACAGCTTCATTGGTTTTGTCTGTATTTTTGTGAAAAAAATAAATTTAATAAAATTATTATTTACTTATCATATTGAAACAACTAACTTTGACTTCTTCTTTTTCCTTGATACATAAAAAGTTACAGAAAACCAACCACAAAAAATAGCAACAAAAAGACACTTAGACCTGTAAAATGTCCTCATTGAGAGCAGGAAAAACTTCTGCCACCTCATTTTCCTTAGCTTTGTGTTTAAAAGTTGACTTTAAAAGTAATTGATTTGCCTAAATTAATAAAGGCTTTATTCCACTTTTTGGAACCAATTTTTTATCTGTATAAATCAACAAAAGGCTTTATTCCACTCTTTGGAACCAATTTTGTACAAATAGATTCCAAAGATGCACATTCTTGCATCATACATTTGCCTAAACCCAGAAGCTGGTACGGATCATCAACTTGCTAGATTTATATAATTCATTACTCATTGTTGATTATGACTTGTACAATTTGCTGTATAGAGACAATCCCCACATAGATTCTTCACTACCCGAATTTTTGTACCAGGGTGAGAGTTTAGAAGTCCAAAAGCAATAGCCTATTTCTCACTATGATATCTTAGAGTAATTTCTTTGTCCTCATCTTCCATGTCTTCATGAAAACTAAAGAAATATCAGTAACATACCCAACCAACTTCAATTCCTTGACTAACTTGTCAAGTGCCCGGAGCAAATCTGTAGAAACAGATTGCACTCCCTCCCCAGAGAAGAATTCATGCACTACATTGTTCAACTCCACTGAACTACACCCAGGTACCTTCACCACCCCCTTGTCTTTCATCAGTTTCCTCAAATAATTCACATCTTCCCATCTTCCAGCCCTTGCACACAAGTTCAATAAGATTACAGAGTCTCCTCCATGAGAGTCATCCAGTTCAAAAATTCATCTAATCACTCACTTTGCCAATTCTACATTGCCATTGCTGCTACAAGCAGATACCAAGGTTTGCCAAAGTATGGGAGTGGGCTAAATTGGTAATCCATCGATGAACTTATAAGCCTCATCTAAGTGACCAGCTCGACTAAGCAAATCCACCATACATCCATAGTGCTTGATACCCGGAATAATCCCATACTTGTTACTCATGCTATAGAAATGCTCACAACCTTCCCTTACTAAGCCAGTGTGGCTGCAAGCCTTTAAAAGACTCAAAAATGTAATCTCATCAGGTCGCACTCTCACCCTCTTCATTTCTTCAAACAATGATATGGCGTTGGAACCATGCCCATGAGTTGCGCATGCCATAACTATGGCTGACCAAGCCTGTGTATCTCTTACTGACATGTTCGCAAACTGCATTATGCCATCATCCAAGCTTCAAAACTTTGCATACATATCTTAAGAGCAGTTTTGACCTTTACATATTTATCAAAACCATGTATCTTCACATACTCATGTCTCCACCTCCCTAAGTCTAATGCTCCTAACAAAGCACAAGATGAAAGTATGCTAAGCAGCGTTACATCAGTAGGCTTGAGATCACTCACTTGCAATTCACGAAACAATGACAATGCCTCATTGGGCCGACTACTTCGAGCATATCCTGTGTTTATTGCATTATAACAAACAACAGCGCGTTCACATCATTGCACTCAGTATACATATTTATCAATGTGGGACATACATATATGTTATGGTTGAGACCAAGTTTGGTAGCAAGGCAATGCAATTGTTTACCTTCTTGCAATACCTCAGAGCTTGCACATGCCTTGAGAAGAGAAGGGAAGGTATGGTCATCAGGGACAATGCCAGAGCATAGGATATCAGAAAAGAGCAAAATGGCCTGAAGAGGGGCATTGTAGCGGAAGTATCCACGGGCCATAGAGTTGAAGACGACAATGTCTGGTTGGAGAATTTGGTCGAACAGTTTGTGGGCATGGTCCTGATGAGCTTGGTGAGGACAGTAATGTCATTTTGGAGGTGGGTTTTGATGGTAAAGGCTTGGATTTGCTTGAGCTCTCTGAGAGAAGTGCAATGGGGTTAGAGAGACAGAGGAGAAGAGGTTATTATTGTGTTGGGTTTTGGAGGAGAAGAAGAAAATGGGCTGATTTGGAGAGCGTTAGCTGCTGCCATATGTGTTGGTTGTGTTGTGTTGTGTTTGTTTTTGTGTGACAGAGAGGTTGTGCAGGGAAAGACTTGTCAAGTTCGCATGGTACTCACGTCCATGTAATTATTGCTTACTGGTTGTGACTAAAGGGACCTTGTCTACAAAACCAACATGGTCATTGGACATCTTATTAGACAGCATTTACGGGTATGTTCCTTCACTTCCTTGCTTTCTATCGGGCACGGTGCAAGTGGTACTTAAGATCGACCATTTTAATAGATATTCAAATTTTCGCATTCTATGAACATTCCATTCACGTCTTTTTTTTTTTTTTTTCTTGATGAAATGGAGTAAAAAGGGTATACTAATTTTGGATCCTGAATACCTAACAAAGTAGAAGTCCAAGAATGACATGCAAAATAAAACGAAGTGATCAATTGATATCCATGATTGCCCAGATTTACAAATTCAACTAAGGATGTGGCAGAAGACAACTTAAGGTCAGTTTGGTAGGTCAGAAAAATGGGAAGATGGAGAAGACACCAGTTTTGCTTCATGTAGTTTTGCTTCATGTAGATTTAGTATAAAAGAAATGTCACCAAAATGGGGATAGGCAATTAGAATATTAGATAAATGGCAAGTAAGTAAGGGAAAGGACATTGACGGGGGGCTTTATACTTTTGATAATAAATAACTAGTCTTGTAAAAAAAAAAAAATACATTAATTGATTAATTGCAATATTTTTTAAAACATAGAAGGAAATATAAAAGACGAATTGCATGTATGTATTAGATAAACATAGGTAGTTTGTTGATACGTTGGAAAATTTTAATATTGTTGAAAAGATCATTCTAGAGTTTTCGAGAATAATTTGAAAACTTTCAATCCCATAATTTTTTTCCTCGTAATTCTCCTCTTCTAAAGAAAGAAAATTCTAAAAAGTAAAAATCTAATTAATTATTATGAGGATTATTAATTGTTTCTTTTTCCTATATTTAATAGGGCAAGAGAGTTGTTCATACTTTGGCAAGGACATTACAAGCTGAGGACTAAGGAGGTCTCCCAGGTTTGCCTTGAGGATTATCCTCCTTTTATTCTATCCCTTTTACAATATGATTTCCATGCTCAAATCTCGAAAAATTGACTATTGTTTGTTATAAAATTAAAACAAAAAAAACTTTATTTTGTAACTAATGAGACAATCTCAAAGGAGTTTTTTTTTTTTTTTTTTTTTTTTTTGAGAAGGAATCTCAAAGGAGTTTGCAACCCTTAAAATTTAAAATAGTTTGTAAGTGCACAAGATTAGTTGATGTAGTTGATTAATTTATAACACGAAATTTTTTTACTGTTACTTATTAAAGTAATGTTATTTTAAATTATTTTTTAAAAATAAATTTTATTTTGGTTTATTTCATAAAATTATGTCATTTTGTGATGTGATGTGGTGTTTAGAATTAATATTTAAATGCAAATATTTTGTATCTTGGACCTGTTTGGTAGAGGATTTAAACACAATTATTTTTTTTTGGAAACCATAAAATGATAGGTTCCACACTAGAATCTATAGTTAATTGATCCTTTCTAAATACAGTTTTCATAAAATTATTTCCTATTTTCCCGATTGAAAATTGGATATTGGAAACGGCCAAGAAGATGTTTTCAAGATACATAAAATATTTTTAATGACATAGCCGGTAATAAATTGAAAATAATGGACCCCATAGATTTGCCCAAACTCTTCCATCTCTTAATTTAAGAAGTTTACCTTTATCACAAATTTGAATTTTATCATATATAAAAAAAAAGTACATTAGTTTTATTCCCACATTTCAATTTTGAAACTTACCGTTGCCCCAAAAAAAGTAATCTACACATTACTTGCTATAGAATGATTTTTTTTCTTTTTTAATCTGAAAGTAGAAATGGTCTCCCAAACATTATTTTTTTAATATTTTGAAAATTGTTCTTAAATGTGGAGCCAAACACATATAATGTAAAAATTATTCTTTGAAAATTAGTTTCACTTTCTCTTTCATATTCAATTTTTTGAAAATTATTTTCATACTTTTTTAAAACAAAACAAAAATCCTCCTACCAAACAAACCCTTATTTATTATATGAAATTCATTCACATATTAAACAAAGTAGATTTTCTTGATATGTTTAAATTAACCTTTTTTTTTAATAAAAAAAAATTGAATGTTTAGGGCTTTAGGAATTATCTTATTCTTTTATGGGAACTTTAGGCATTATCTTAGAATTATCTTTAAATTTTTTACAATTCATGAAAAACTCCTTGTAAGGATACCACTTAATTGAGCATGCAAATTGCTCATCATGTATTATTCCCTTTTGATTAGAAAAGGAATTTAGAAGTAGCTTATTGAACTACTCAATTAACATGCTTAGTTTTTACTTCACAATTTAAATTTTTTTTATTATGGTACAATTGATTTTGATAAATTTTTTTTTAATTTTTTTTAAAAGAAGTTACTAAAATTGATTCCATTATAAAAATCAATTGAAAAGGAACAACATAATAATGTATTATTAATAAAATTTTCAATGAAATTTATATTTAAATTAATGATAATAAGTTTAGAAATTCTTTAAAAAAAATTATGTTGGGAAAAGATTCCCTCCCATTAAATCCTTCAATTTCCTCCAATTTTTAGTCATATGCAAGACACTTGACATTTATTTAATTTTGTGTGATTGATAAAAATTGAAAGAAACTTGAATATTTAAAAATGAGGGCATCCTACTCTTATCCCAATCTAAATTAGAATAAATTAGCTTAATTAATTGGAGGAATTTCGTAGGAAAAGAACTGAAGTTCAATTTCTCATTTTTCAATCCTTACCACCACTGCATACCTTTGGTGTGATGGTCACTCCACAAGTATAAGTGCTTATGAGGTGTGGGGGGCAAGAATTAAGTCACCCTCTGTCTCCAAGAGGGAGCTTCACATACATATATACTTAGATTAAGTTAGAGTAGGAATCAAAAAAGAAATTCTTGTAACAATTCAATTATTTAAGAAATATATTACTTTTTATTTTTAAGGGAAACAAATAAAATTTACTTTTTAAGTACCACGCTGTGAAAGACCGAAAGCCCAGAATCAAAAGCATAAAAATGAGTTTTCGTTCAGTCTCCTACGACTAGCTGAGGTGCGGTTGTCGGCGATCTCAGCTCCGCCACTTCTTCAGGTCTCTCTGATCTATTTAACACTCCGTTTGTTTCCCGAAAATTTTTTTTTGAACGAAATTACATTTCCTATTACTAATTGTTTGTTTGTTGATTAATTTATTGATTTACCGGTTTAATTGAGAAAATTTTTGTGTGAATTCAATAGATTCTTCATTTGTGAAGTACACTGTGGTGCCAGTGAATTTGGGGGAACTCACTTTGCTCAAGGTAACTTTTCTCTCTTTTTCTCTGTTTATTGAGAAAATGAATGAAAAAATATCATGCTTATGTGGAAGCTTGGTGGTTTATGTCTATATATATGCCTTCGATTTCAGAAAGAGCAACAATTTTACCCTAGAAAAAAATTCAAGGTAAATTAAAGAGGAACAAATATAAAACGAGAATTAAAACTTTGAATCGTTTGTTATTTAAGAGTCAATCTCTGATTGGAGCATTCTATTGGAATAAATGTGTTCTTGTTGTGAATCTTGTAGTTTCAGTAGAATGTGGAATCTTGGGTACAAGGATACCAATCAAAAAAACCTGGGAAGGCTACCATAGAATGCCTCACAAAGATTCAAGCTTTGACTCATTTTTGGGGTTATAATACGTATTTCTTTCAAAGAGAGCCTTTATGAGGTATAGTCTGCTGCAGAAGAAGTGTAATAATATGTTTCTTCATTATTCTAGTATGAGTGATATGACGTTCGCTATTCTAGTTTTTTAGCACTACTGTTTCTCATTTTTTTTGGGTACTATAGTAGTGTTATTGTTGCTTCTCTCTATATTTGTTTTGAGTTCAAATTTTGCTCTGTTGTGCTGTGCTCTCATTTGCTTACATGGTGCAGTCAGTGCTCTTCAAGATCTATACAGGTCCTTGAACAACCCATCAGTGCTGAAGGGAAGGAGAGTCATGGACAGGAGTGTCATGTTTTGATTCATCTGTTATACACCTGTAATCCACTTAGCTAACCTATTTTTTCTACTAACAATGCCACATTGCCATAGAAGCCCAAAACCTTACCCTTCTATGGTCTCTACTAATTTTATGCAGTAAAATTCAAGGACTAAACCTCACTGGGTGGATTGGAGGCCAGCTTAATAACCTGCATCATTTGAAGCACCTGTAACTGAAACTGCCTTGTCATATTTAGCTCTTGTTGAAATAGTACCTGTACTGTTTATTTAATTCTTTATTCTGGTTTCTTCTTTAGGGGTGTCAGCTTCAATAACATAGGGTGAAACTGTTTAGTAACAGGAAAGGCAACTGTTATTTGTTTATAAAGTAACATTCTGGTTTCTTCTTTATTCTGTCTTAGGCATTATATTTGTTTATATAGTAACAGGAAGGGCAACTGTTTCTTCTTCCCAGGTTAAACGGTCTAATTGGTCTTCTTTCTTGTAGTGGTTCATTTGAAGAGTTCATCACGCAATTTAAGTTTTAAGCGTTGGGTTGTTAAAAAACTAGATATGCTATACTGTTTACTGTTTACACAGAAGAGAGGAATTGGGTATCGATAAGACGATAAGTCTGATGCTAGAAATACCCCATTATGTCCACTTGATTGTTCTTGTTGTTTTTGAGGATACATGCAAAAATCTGTTGGGTGTAGTTGCTTCCTTTGATCCAGTGAATCAGATTTTCATGTAGTCTTGTAACTTTTCATTTGCTGTTTTGTTGTTATAATTTGAGGGTATTGGAGCGCAGCTTTCTTTTGCCTTGTATGCTAGAACTAGATTACATTATTATTTTTATATAATTCAATCAATTTTGTGCTCATGATTAAGCATGTTTCTAAGTATGACTTCTTTGAATCCAAGATATGAATCTTTGTAAGTTTTGAGGAAGAATTCAATGCAGTTAGAGTCATGTAGTCTATCCGTTAGTCAAACTAATTCTCTTACACATTTAGAGTTAACAATATATAATTATTACATTTTTGCAGTCCTGAATTCATGGTGATAATACAGATATAAATATGGATTTTTCATATAACTCCATTAGTTCTTATAGTTTCATTTACTTGAATGAATTGTGTGATGCACTCACTTTATTGCTTAGCATCCGAAAGTCTTTTTTACGTTATTGTGAAGTTGATCTTGGGCATGTCTTGCGACAACTAATATATGCACTGTTGTACATTTGGCTGATACAGGGTTCAATATCATAAACTTTTTCTATTTACATCTTTGCCTGATATAGGGGTTCTAATAAACTTTTTATTTAAATTTTTAATGTCTTATTGCCTGTATAACGATGGTTCTAATCTCTTTTGTGAACAAATGCATAATTAAAGTTATTTTGGAGGATGTTGTGCAATTTTTGTAGTTGAAACTAGGATGTTATCATGACAAAAGTTGCTGTTGACTGGTACAGAATTTTATATATTAGCATTAACTCAAAAATTGAAGCTGGTTTTACTTCATTACTATGTACATCAGATATTTTGATCTCCTTTGTCCAAAAAAAGAAAAAAACAAAGGTCTTTAGTCACCATTTATGAATTACCTAGCTTGAGTTTCAAAATCAACCCTAGGCTTGTGGTATATAAATTCCTTTTTGTTGAATCTGGTCATTTTCTTTTGTTGTATCAGTATTTGTAAATCACAACCATTGCTGCACTCTCCCCACTGCCATAATTTGAACTCCTTCAATATCATACTCATTTGGGAAATGGGAACTACTGTGTGGATACATGTCCATTTTCTACTAGCTTTGACATTTAGCTTTTAGTTTTTCTTGTTTAAGTACAGCTTTTTCATTTACCTTAATTTTGTTTTTCTGACTTTTTCAAAGCACAAATATACCTCAATCCACTTTCCAGCAAAAAGCCAAATAAGCTTATATATGTTGACAAACGAATTACACTCCTTCATCTAAACCATCTGGGGTCTATTCATTTTTAATATAATATAGTTGGATCTCCCTTGTCAAGGAAATGCTCTATAATCTGTGTCATAACCAACTCCAGTAAGGTCCTGATTTATCAGGCAGTGTTGCTATGAGTTCCCCTAAACCAAGGATGCGAAATCTTCCCATCATGGGCATGTTTGCATGTACCCAAGATCAAAGGGAAATGTTTGAATATCTTCCTACTGTTTCATTCAAGGTTGGAGTGTCAAAATATGCTCTTTTTATTATTGGTTTATTTTGTGAGTTGGACAGGCTTAGTGGTAAAAAGACACTCAAAAATCTAGTTGCCATTCTTTATTATTGCTTCCACTGACTTGTAGATTTCTCAATAGCTGTTCTTTGCTGCACTTTGCAACTTATATTGATCGTGATTGCTTGCTTAAACATCTCTTTCGCCAGGAACATTCAAGATAATTCTTTCAGTGGCATTATACCAAAGCATTGGCCAATCTACTAGATTATAAGCCTCGTATCATATTCACCATATAAACATGAACCCCGTCCTGCCAAAAGTGTTGGTATAAGCACACCAAAACTATATACATCAGCATTCTCAATTAAATAGCCCATACGCGCATATTCAGGCATTGGGTACCCATGTTTTCCACCAATATGAAAAACTTGTACATGCAATTGACCTTCGGGAATTGACATGGAGACTGAGAAATCAATCAATTGGGCAACATTGTTCTCATCCAATATAATGTTACCCAGCTGAATATATATGTATGGATAACAGGCCTGAAAATGCAGTGTAGGGATATGCAACTGCATTAGCTATGCCCATTGCAATCCTTAATTTGCATTTCAATGGAAATGGCTCAGAGTTAAGTCCCTTAGTCGATGGGATACAAATACATTTGGAGAGAATGATTTCTTTTACAAATTCATACACTCGAATCGGATTTTGGGTCTCTAAGCAACATCCTAAGAGTTTTAGAACATTTTGGTGGACACTCATTTGTGATCTAATGTCAATGTCTTTGATCATCTCTCCAAGTATAGCCCATGATCTTTTGCCATATTTTTTAATTGAAAATAAGTGATCTTCCAAAGAATCCTTGTAAAAGTGAAAACCATCTGCATCCAAAAAATTTGAAATGGGTCACAGTTGTATGTTGCTCTTCTAAGCTCTTCAGCAGAGAAGAAGATATGAATAAGATTTCTTTCTCCATTGCAAAAGGCAATTAACTCCTCTAATAACATTCTTCGATTCTTCATAAATGGTGTCTCTGTCTCCTCTTTGGCTTCCCTCTTCATTTCAAACATGAAATCCTCTTCTTCATCAAATCCTTAGGTTACATATTGGAATATTAATATAAACGCAAGATATGATAAGACAAGACATGAAGAAGCTGTAATCAGGCTTTACATGAAGATATTTGGAGATCACTAACCAATCTTTGCTTATAGATCAATCGGCATGCACAATTTAGAGTTTGAAAGTTGAAACAAGTAGTACCGTTCCACAATGTAAATCATGAATTGGAAATATTTGAAACAAATTACCTACCAAAATATCAATGCTTAAAGAAGTGGGCCAACATGTCACGACCACATATTGCAGTAACAAAGCATACCAAACCAATGTAGCTATTAGTTATCTTTGCTGATTATTGTTAGAACTAATTATGTTTGTGCTTATACTTCAACTAATTAATACATGTTGGTGCTAATTAATACATGACTCAAGGAAAATACTAGCCATGTTTGTGCTTATAGTTCAAAGAATTAGTGTAGTCACAATTAAGGTTCCTCCTTAATTGAGTGTGTGTTGTGCAAGCACTGTAACACAAAGATGATATCCATTGTGTGTTTGAGTCACCACCATTAACTCCTCAAGGCCAACCAATTGGCTCACGTGCTAGATGCTACCATGAGACTTGAAAAAAAACCTTTAACCTAGTTCTTAACATTTTTATTTTTTTTCTTATTTCTTTCCATACATATAAAAGAAAAAAAAAATCAACTCAATATAAGTTGAATAATGCATAGATCCTTAAATTTATAATTTAATTCTAATAGTCTAATAATTCCACAATAAAAGAAAAATAAATATGTATACATTTTATACACCGAATGCATCAACTAAAACCTAGCATCTTAGGATTAGCTTGTAATTTTTATAATTAAATGCATGTGCTATATCATTCAACATACACTTATTGTTCTAAAAAATAGATTACACAGAAGTGGATTACACAAAGATTTGCCAATTATTTACAACTTATTTTATTTATTCCCTTACTAAAATCAATTTATCTCACCCTTTAATAGTTTTATAATAAACAAAATAAAGTAGGTTTTTTATTTTTAAGTAAGCCAGTAATTTATTTAAACGAACTTTTTATTTCAATATTAGAAAATAAGCAAATAATACATACATATATATATATATATACGTATAAAATATGGGATGGTATCATCAATCATGGTAGGACAGTCTCACACAGATGCAAACTATTTTTTTGAGGTGGGTCACAGACACAAACTTTACAACCTACTGCCCATTTATAATTGATAAAGTTTAAATATATCCATTGCACATTATTATTCAACATGCACTAACACATTGTTCTAAAAAGTAGATAACAGAGGTGGATTACAAAAAGATTTGCCAACTTATTATAAATAAAAGTGGGAGGGTATGATGGTAGAGTAGTGCGCCACTGGGTAATTTGCATTGGGCAGTCAATTGTTTTTAGTCTATGCTTTAAAACAAAAGTTGCCCTGACAATTGTTTTTGATTGTGGAGTTTGACCTGTCCACTCATTATGACCAGGGGCGGCATTATGGGAATAAATATAAAAAAGGAAAGATGCTCATAGGCCATACTATGGCGTATTTGATACTGTTATTTAAATGACAGTTTTCAGTATTTAAATAATATTAATAATTATATGTATAAAAATGAGTTCTTTAAAATTTCAAACTAGTTCAAGAGAGTTCACAAACAATAAACTTGATTACACATGCTTGAGAGAAATTTCATTTGTTATTAAGGACTTCAAAACCTTGAAAACAAAGTGTCACAAGGTGCGCTCCTGTTCAAGTTTTAAATTAGACATTTCATTCACAAACTCCCAAAACCCAACTTCAATTCATGAATAATAAGATGTTTGATAAACTATAATTGTCACTGTAATGTAATAATTATTCCTATAATATCATGGTAGTACTCACACAAATACAAACTATTTTTTAGGCGGGCAATAGACACAAACTTTAACATAGTTCTTAACATCTTTTTTTCTTATTTCTTTCCAGACATATAAAAGAATTATAATAAAAAAATCAACTCAATATAAGTTGAATAATACATAAATCCTTAAATTTATAATTTCATTCTAATAGTCTAATAATTCCACAATTGAAGAAAAAAAATATGTGTACATTTTATACACGGTATTCACCAACTAAAACCTAACATCTTAGGATTAGTTTGTAATTTTAATTTACAAATTTATGTGCAATATCATTCTAACATGCCCTTACTCATTGTCCTAAAAACTAAAAAGTAGATTACACAAAGATTTGCCAATTATTTACAACTTAATTTTTTTTTATTTCCTTGCTTAAATCAATTTATCTCGCCCTTTAATAGTTTTAAAATAAACAAAATAAACTAGGTTTTTTATTTTTAAGTAAGCCAGTAATTTAATTAAGAGCTCTTTTTATTTCAATATTAGAAAATAAGAAAAAAAAAGAATTAATAATAATAATATAATATAATATAATAATATGGGATGGTATCATGGTAGTACAATACTCACTCAGACACAAACTATTTTTTTAAAGTGGGTCATAGACACAAACTTTACAACCCATTACCCATTTATAATTGATAAAGTTTAAAATATATCCATTGCGCGTTGTCAGAAAATTAGAGGAAAGTCAGGAGGTTACTATACAGAATAGTACCCATTATGTGTTTGAGTCACAATATTATTCAACATGCCCAACCAATCAATATCATTCAACATGCACTTCCACATTGTTCTAAAAAGTAGATTACAGAAGTGGATTACACAAAGATTTGCCAACTTTTGTATAGATAAAATGTGGGAGGGTCCCATCAAAAAAAAAAAAAAAAAAAAAAAGTGGGAGGGTATCATGGTAGTAGTGGGCCGCTGGGTAATTTGCATTGTGCAGTCAATTGTTTTTGGTCTATGCCTTAAAACAAGTTGCACCGACACTGAGATAGACGCTCATAGGATTTTTCTTTTTGGGAAAGTGGGAAAGATAAAATAGGGCATACCTAATTTGCTGCTTTTGTCTCGGGGCATTGTAATAAATATTAAACAGGATCCACACTGCCATATCCATATAAACTCGAACCATTTTGTTTTTTTTGAAATATGGTTTTATAATAATTTTATAACAAATTTTAAGTAATGAGATAAAAAGTAATTTTAATAATAGGTAGAATTAAAATCATATGCTTAGAAAGTTTTATATTGTATTGACGTATCATAAATGCTTATTAATTATACGATACAATATGTGTATTGTATGAATTGTATTGTATTGTATTGTAGAATTGTACGTATTGTATGATAAATAAACAAATACTTTAAAATGAGTTTTTTGTTAAAATGTATACCTTTATTTGAATCTAACAAGTTGTTAGACTTGTTTTTTAACAGAAAATTATTATGTTACTTAATTTAGCTTAATGAAATAACATATTCATAAGTTTTATTTTCCTCTCTTTCTCCTATAAAATTTGGACTACACAGTACACACTTATACTTCACTTTAATATATACAAATATATTTTATGTACTATGAATTAGATATTAATTGATAATATTATTATTATTATTATTATTATTTTGCCTAGTGCAGTGTTGTTGAACTGCTGCATAATTGGTTTAGTGCTATAACTGGTGCAAGTGTTGTAGCTGCGGTAGTGCTGTAGCTACATCTTACCATTAAGACCGTTCCGAGAACTATTCTATCAAATGTTTTTGTTAAAGCTTTACTAACCTCAAATATTCTTGTACACCATAGCATGATTAATCTAGCAATTTTGTAATTTGCATCCTCTATATCCTTGAACTATGTTATCCATGAAGAGACTTCCATCATTAACGAAAATTTTTTACTGATCTAAAAAGTATATTGACAAAGAGGTAAATATATCTAACTGGACTTTTGACATAAGTGAATCCACTGTAGTTGCTAACAAAGCATTTTCATGAGATACATTTGTCCTTTTTTCTTCTCTAAAGAAGCTTAAAAACAAAAATACAAAAACCAGATAACACAACAATCTACTGCTTCAGTTTGCTAGTTGGATTTGGCATGCTTCCTTCAAATACAATACTTCCTTCACAGTTTACGCTAGTTGGCCCTAGCCAAATTTGAAACTCTTTGGGAACTTTTCTCAAGCACTTGGCATGCCTTCCTTTCAAACCCAAAATAAAAACTCTCCATTCAAAGAGCACGCCTCCTCATTACAAACAATTAAGGTAGTCATCATGAAAAACTACAAAATTACAAGACTATCCCATGCTTTGGTTCTTAGTTGCCAGTACATCACAATGTTGTAAATTTGATATTTCAAAAGGTATCAAACTGTCAGTACATCCCATGTTTTGGTTTCTCCATCTATTGGTGGGGATTAGCATAAAAGTGTGAACAAAATAAAGTCTGTGCTGTGAAGATAATGTGGTTGAGGACGATGAGTTGGTTAAAATTTAAATGTTAACGTTCACAGTAGCAGCAAACGTTAGAAGCAGCTTTAGCCTTGTGGGTGGAAAATTCTTAGGTACTCCCGGAGTATGGAGAAATTGTACTCCCTCCTTTCACATTCATAGTGAACCCCACCATGAATTTAATAAGCAGACTCCACCATGAATGTCCACCGTTGGTTTATTATGAATATCCACCGTTGGTTTAAAACAAATGGTAGTTTTTTTGAGAAATAATTACAATATGTTACTAACCTCGCAGTTCGAACCCTTTTCTTCCTAGACTCTCAAACACTTTGTACATAGAGAGGTGTCAATTCAGCTACAAAGTCTTTGACTTTTACTAAAAACCTTAATATATTTGCATTGGGCAGTTAATTGTTTTTGTCTAAAGCATTGACAAAAAAATTTGACTGTCCAATGCAAATTAGCCAGTGGGAGGGTATCATGGTAGTCCTGGGCCATTGGCTAATTTGCATTTGGCAGTCAATTTTTTTGTTCTATGCTTAATATATTTGCATTGGGCAGTCAATTGTTTTTATCTATGCATTAAAACGAGTTGCCCCGACAGTAGTGCATCTCATAACCGTATTACTTTGATTGTGGAGTTTGACCTGTCCATTATGACCAGGGGCGGCATTATGGGAATAAATATGAAAAAGGGAAAGTGGGAAAAATAAAATAGGGCATACCTAATTTGCTGCTTTTGAAACGGGGCACCCTTGTAGTAAATATTAAATAGGACCCATATTGCCATATCCAGTGAACTCGAACCAATTTTTTTATTTTTATTTTTTATTTTTTTGAAATATGGTTTTATAATAATTTTTTAACAAATTTTAAGTAGCAAGTTAATAAACCAAAAAGTAATTTTAATGATAGGTAAAATTAATAATCATATTGTATCGTGTGTAAAAAGTTTTATATTGTATTGGAGTATTGTAAGTGCTCATGAATCATACGGTATAGTGTGCATATTATATGAATCATATCATATCGTAAAATTGTACATATTATATGATACATAGACAAATGATTTAAAATAAGATTTTTTTTAATTAAAATTTATACTTTTATTTGAATCTAATAAGTTGTTAGACTACACACAACACACTCTCTTAAGCAATGTGTGACAATTACCCATTCTTTTTTTTTGAGAAACAAACACACACACAAAGGAGAGAAAGTTATGATGGTTTTTGAGTGGAGTTGTGGTGTGCCTTTATGTTAGAACTCCTTTCCCTCTCCCTTGTGTGTGTGTGTGTGTTTGTTTCTCAAAAAAAAAAAAAGTTGTTAGACTTATTTTTAACAAAATATTATTAGGTTACTTAATTTAGCCTAATAAAATAACATATTCATAAGATATTAATTGACAATATAATTATTTTTTTTATTTTTGTCATTATTGTTATAAGTCCAAGAAACTAGAATGCTAAGAAGAAATATTTTTGAAAAAAAATTATTAAAATAAAAACAAAAAGAAGAGATAGTACATGTCAATAACAATGAAAAAGGTTTTAATGAAGAAATAAGTTTGTAAAATGATAAATGTGATGATAGAATTGACTTAGATGAGATTGATTAGGCAGTATGATGAATATGATGAAAAAATTTATTCATTTTGGGTTGTTTGTAATATATTATCATTTTTGAATTTAAACAATTTGAATATGTATATTATAAACACGTGAGGGGGGGGGGGGCGGTGGGGTGCTAGATGGTTTTCCTTTTGTACTACAAAAATGTGTCTTTTCTATTGAGTATTTAACCACTGTAAAACTAATACAAAACCCAACATTTAATGCCATCATTCATAAGGATTGACAAACCAAGTAATATACCATAGGCAGAATCCCACTACCAAATTTTGGAAACTCCAATTGACTAGGTCTGGACAATGAATAGTGGCTACTAGACTCTAGAACTAGTTGGAGCCACTATCATCGACATATTTTGCTATAAAGTTTATTTTCGGGCAGGCTTTCTTAGATTAAATCTAGCTAGATTTATCAAGATCCAAACTACTGTCTTACAACAAGACTTACAATTTGTCATGGTCTGCAACATTAACTTGACATAATCGATCTTGCCACAAGATTAGTTTAACTTACGCAACCAAATTGATAGATGAAACAGAAAAGTGAGGAGGCGATACTTGGCAAGACAGAGCAGTGAATGAGATACAAATCCATGTTCATTCTTGCCTTGGTAAAGTACCTTCCTTGTAGAACTGTCCTGACTAGAGAAGTGTTGAGCATCAAAGCAATTCCATCAGATATTATTTTGCAAAAATGACGAGCATATAAAAGATTAGATGAAATTTTGGACACATGCAGAATCTTTCAAGTTTGAAGTTGAAGGAATGTGTCTTAAGTTGAGGTCTCAGTTCCTCCAGATCCATCCTCATTTATTAGTTCTATGTAAATCCTTTTATGTAATTACCTTTCTGGTTGCTTAAGTCTTTATGTGTGTTTAATTGTCAATACTATCGGCTTGGCAAGTCAGGTAATATCCAGGAATGGTATACTCATGAATGTATGATTATTATTTGTGTCCCAATACTCTCAAAAAAATGATAACTATTCTTTGTCAAGTAATTCTTTATATAAAATTTGCATCAAACAAAAAAAAGGGGTTGCAAGATAAAGTTTTTGTTTAGTATTGCAAAAAAAAAAAAATCATTTTTCTGTTGAGTATTGAACCATAATAAAACTAATACAAAACCCAACAGTCAATGCCACCATTCATAAGGATTGAAAAAATGAGTAGCATGCTATAAGTAGAATTTTGACCCACCTGCAGAATCTCTCTACTAATTTTAGGAAACTCCAATTGACGAGGTCAGGACAATGACTAGTGTCTACTAGACTCTAGAACTAATTGGAGCCACTATGTTTGACATATTTTGCTGTGCAGGTTATTTTCAGGCAGGCCTTCTTAGATGAAATATGGCTAGATTTTACAAGATCAAAACCACTGTCCTACACCTTTGTAAAACTGCCTTTTGACAAAATGGCATACAAAGATGATCTGGGCATTTAGGACTATTCATCAGTGCTATGTAAGGATTCGTGGATGGGATATAGAAGGATAAACGGTACAAAAATTGAAAAAGAACAAAAAAGAAAAAAATGGTGGGGTGAAAACTGAAAAGGAATCACAATCATACAGTCTTTATTCCTAGTCATCCTTTATATTAGTAAAATGATATTTTGTTTTGTTTTATAATATCAAGAGAAATACTTGTTGCGCTAGCATTTTTGCTTCTCTTTTATGGACAAAAAAAGGGTGCAACACCAAGACATAGTGCAATCTGTAAGAGATTATGCCTTATATTATGGAGATCACTAGTTTGAATCTTCCTCTCCCTTTCTTTTGAGGCTTAACTCATTGACTCCAAAAGTGAACTTTTTTACCCATGTGTATTAGTAGAGGCTATCAACTGACATATATATATATATATATTTTGTTTCTTTCTTTCTTTTAGGGACATTCTTTCTTATATTCTGTAAATAGTATTCCAAAATGAAATTAGAACACTATTGGGAAGGGAAAATGCTGATTTCAACCATAAATGGGACTAAAATTTTTATGCAGCTGCATTAAGAAAATACTGAATTGACAAGAGATTACATGTGAACATACTCCTACATTGAAACAAACAAGCTAGTATCTAAAACAGTACAACCAAGTATGCTTCAAGTGCAAGACTAAAATAGTACAACCAAACATGGTTCAAGTACTAGCAAGGAACATGCATCGATGCATACCTATAGGTAATTGATTATACTGAAGTAGTTGGAAAAGGACATGGAGGCACTAAAACTTCAGTGGCACCACCCAACATTTGCAGAACATTCTTCATGGAAGGTCTTAGCAATGGATCCTCCTGCCTTGATTTAGCATCTGACTCTGCAATATGGTGTCAGTCGGAAAGAGTTAAAACTTTCCCATAAGCTGACATAATCTTGTCTTGCAAGCACAAAGTTCCCAGTGTTGAGCATGGATGCATAGTTAACTCCACTAGCAGCAACATCAGCAGCCCAAACCTGCTGAATGTTTGAGTCATAGAGAACTAGCTGGCCACCTATTGTAAGTTCAACTTTGGATCCTCTTTGGACTAGACTATTTCCATTGGCTGACCAAATTATGGTTTTTTCTGGGATTTTTTCAAGCCATATAGCAAGTAAGAAGCCTATTGCACCAATTGGTCAGAATCCAAAAGCAAAGTCACCGGATGGGGAACCACAGGAAGAGTTATCATCAAGAGCAGTGAGATAAGATCCTAAGCTTATGTTTGCATTAGATTTAGCCGAAGTGGAAGGGGGATGCAGCCAAAGAAAGAACAAGTAATGGATACAGCACGACAGCACAAAAGCCATGGTTAGAACTTAGAAGTCTGATTTTGTTATGCTACGACGAAGATAGTAGTATAGAGAAAACCTCAATCTTATTATTTTTGGACATCAAGCTGAACTGAAAGCTTTCAAATGGTTTGTGGAACCGCTCCACTGAAAGGTTAGGACTTCACCGTCTTGGGTGTAAGCTCAAGTTCGTATAGACTTCTTTGATGTTGGACTTAGTAGTTCTCTGATGTCAATCTAATAATTTTTTTGAGTTATCTTTCCAGTTATACTGGATTTTCCTCTTGGAAGAATCTTTTGGCTCTTCCTATAACAATAGGTTAATTGTCTCACTCCTGTAATCGAACAACAAAAAAGTTGATGAACAGAGTCTAGTTGACTTGGTAAATCTATTAAGATCAAAATTTCATGCTCTTCAGTAGAAAATGAATTTGTTGATCTCAGTAGCCTATATAATGTACGCAATCATCAGTCATCATACTACTTAGGCTTAAGAGTTTTCTGAAGCAAAGATACTAAAAATCTTACTTGAAATGAGCAAATATATTAGTGAATAATTACATGAGATCTTTGGTTTTTTTTTTTTAATTGATGCTACCAGACCCATTTAGTAAGGCAGCATATCAGACTAGGTTAGACTCTACAAGTTACACTCTGTTTTTGGTCATGATACATATAATTACTAATTTTTCAAACATAATGTCACATTTATACCAAGTAGCACTAGAATGCACTGCAACTTGATATAATATATTGTTCTTGGTCTAAGGTCACCATTTTCTAAATAAACCTGAATTCTCCAAAGAAATAGATAACGACTGATGCATATTGAAATTTTCAGACACTTCTACTCATATCTCCCTAACCCATTCAAGACCTTCATCAGTTGTAACCATTATTTCATCTGCATTGCAAGAGAAAATTTCAGTTGCATTGCATGACCGATCAAATTTCTAAGGTAATCATATTAAATAGCATCGAACAAACATCTAAATTACACCAGCACTCTTCCTCTTAATAATCTCCAAAGAAACGTATTAATTTATTCTGAACCAAAAAAAAAAAAAAAAAAAGCAAAGTCAATCTAAATAACTTATTTTGGAATTGTATTGCATATGTTGAATAATCATTGCTTGAGCTTAGATTGACTTCTTCAAAATAGTAAGTTTCAGTACATCCCTATAGAACCAAGCTACCTTGGATCACACGTTTAGGACTAGACATTGTTCTAGGACTTGAAACAAAGAACACATAGCAAGCAAACAAATGAACAAACATGCAAACTGAAGAAATTCAATGATAACCTGAAAAGTATATGTTCTAGATGTAGATAATTAAATTTAATATAAAAGTAAAACCCATTTGCCCAGCTGTTGTAAAGGCCAAAAATTTATGCTTGAATAGCTTCCCCCAACTCCCACTGGAGCCATTTCTGGCACTCCAAGTTGCAACCACTTGCTCAATTGCTTCAATTGTTGTGCCAACATAAAAAGTTACTGTTTTTATGACTGTGTGAGCTGTGGCAGGGGAGGGAAAGTAAGAGGGACGGAATGTCGGAAAGGGTGGGAGAGACAGATAGAGGAGAGTTAGAGAAAATAAGAGAATGAGAGGTTTTTTTTTTTTTCTTTTCTTAATAAGAACCGGCTTGGTTCTAGCGTCCTGTGTGCTAAATTCGTTGAAATTTGGATATATGTTAAATAATTGTCACATGTCCGCATCTTAACAAAAAAATCCAACTCTTACCCTTGAGTTAGACTTTGAATGCCTTCTATATTTTCCCCCCTTTTTCTTCTTGTAGCACACCAGTTGTAATGGTGAGTCCCTGTGAAGGAATATTATTTTTAATCTTTTTATACAATTTAGTTCTTTTAATAAAATAAACTTGTGTCTATAAAAAGAAAAGAGCAATGCAGAATATAAAAAAAAATTGACAATATTTTTAACACTAGTTGAATTTGCAAGCTTGTAGGTTATTATTTGGGCATCATTGATATCATTTTTTTTTTTCGATTACTAATAATTAGCCACATCAGCATATGTCAAATTTGCCAATTTTTTTTTCTATAGACTTTCTATAAAAAATAAAAATAAAAGTAAATAAAATAAGTGTATCTTCGGATTGGACTAATTAAAAGTAATTTAGTACAACTTTTCTCTTTAGTTATGTTTCCTAGTATAGGTGCTCTTCTTTCTTATTTATTTTTTGTATATATTGATAATCGCTAGAGAAGGGATTTGAACCTTGGATCTCTCATAAGGATCAGGAGATGCCGATTGTTAAGTTTACAATATAAGTTATATAAGTTTACAATGAATATAAAATGGATATGTTTTAATTTTGACTATTAATGTTTCAAAATTTTTATTTTGGTATTCAAGTTTGATTTATTTTCATATTAATTCTATTATTGACTTGCGTTAGTAATCACCCATATAATGCCAAGTGTCACTACTAACCAGATTACAAATGGAAATACATGGTGGGGAAAAAAAATATAAAAACAAAATGAAACATGAATTACCAAAATTCAAGTTTTGAAACATAAATGATCAAAATGAAAACAACCCAAAATTTTTTAGTCAAAAGTGTACTTTAGTTTTTTCTTTCTTTCTTTTGGAGGGGGGGGCAGGGGGACGAGAACCATCAGTGCAATTTTCATGATTTTTTATTTTTTATAGAAGTTATTACTTATAGTTATTACAAACCTTTGGACAAGTAATAATTATTCATCATTTTAAAGAATAAATATCATTTGAAGAAAAGGACAACTAATTTACAATATTTATTTGCTTTTTTAGCTCAACAATCTCTTAAATAAGTAGAATTTGATGTTAATTCCCCCACCCCCCACCCCCCTTCTCCAAAATCTACTAAAAAAATTTACACCACATATCAACCAAAAAAATCCATAGTTTAAATTGACAAGTTTTTAAAAGTGTAGGGCTCACTTTAAAATTAGCAAAATTATAATTTTGTAACAATATAAAATTATAGAATTTAATTTGAAAGAACTTTAAACGTATTAACCCTAAAATAAAATTATTTTTAACTGAAAGAAGTATGGATAGGAGTTAGTTATATATTACTTGTGGGGCCAGAAAGAGTCAAGAAACCCCGGCCCACTTCGAACCAGGCCCAAAGGCCCACGCCGAGGACGCGTCCAAGGTCCGAGGACAAAGTGTAGAGCCCAGTTGCCCAAGAAGCATCGCCGAGGATGATTACTTCCTCGGACGCCCGAGATCAGAAAGTGAGCAAGCAGCACATCCTCAAGGGGAATCTCCCCGAGCACCCAAGGAGCAAATAGCAAGTACCAAGCACCGGACATGGAAGCATGGTGAAGGAGCAAGTTCCAGATGAACTGTCACCTCCACATTAAATGCCCTCAACTAACGCCCTGGCCTCATTAATGAGGATAGGACCCCTGAACAGTGCCTTCTTGGGCGCTGCAACCCACAGAAGGGATGGGAATGCGGCTGATGGGACAGGCTCTCAAGTGGTGGCCTGGCTGATCAACAAATGTAGGGCTAGGATCAACTAAGAGAGAAGTATATAATATAAGAAGTCCCTCTTGAGAGGGGAACGGACGGAAAAACCAAAGAAAGAAATACTGTAGCAGTTTATATTCTCTCAAATCCTGTAACCTTTCTTGAAAGATATAATAAGAACTCCAAGTTCTGTAAGGCACGTCCGAGGAGCCTTATTGTGCATCCTAACCCTCGTTTAAGTTATCATCATTCACGTACAACCATGCATGGCCGTTGCATTCCTCACTAGGGCCTAGCTCTTGAACCCATACTCTACAAATTCATTGCAGGGTTAACTGGGCTTGGGTCCACTCTCTCAATCTGTGGAGAGCGCTCGAAACCAGTCCCTACAATTGGCGCCATATATGGGAAGAACTTGTGCGTTAGTAAGGACAACAGTCAAGCATGGTAGGATCAGGCCCTCACCAAAGAACTCCCAATCGACCTGAATCGGCGAAGTCACGGCATCAGGGTAACTATGGAGACCCCGGGGGCGGTCAGAACGACAACGGACGATTTCGAGAAGGAAGCGTGCATACTTCAACAGCGAGCGAAAGCCAAGCCCGCCGGGACGTGCACGTTCCCTAGAAGCGCGACGATGGCCAGGCCACCCGATCGGAAGAGGCCCATAGCCACGCTTCCCAGAGAAAGGATGATAAGGTGGCCATGCAGCGCGAGATAGATGATCTGAAGAGGAAGCTGCGCCGTGCGCAGCGAAGACGGTCCGAACCCAGCCCTGACCTGCCCTCTGACGACGAGAGTGATGATGAGTACAGGCAAAGGTCAAGAACGCCCCTCAGTGAGACTTTCTCCCACAAAGAGGAGCGCTACCAGAGGCGTAGGCGTGCCAACCCAACCCCCAGGGGCTTAGGAGGTGACGCCATGAGCAAGGCGCTGGATCAGCTCTCCAGGTCGCCCTCACGCGTCGTATAGAGGAGGCAGAGCTTCCTCGGCGGTTCCAGCAGCCAACCTTCATTGCTTACAACGGCAAAACGGATCCCGTGGAGCATGTGAGCTAGTTCAACCAGAGGATGGTTGTCCACTCTAAGAACGAGGCGCTGATGTGCAAAGTCTTCCCATCCAGCTTGGGACCTGTGGCGATGAGGTGGTTCAACGGTCTAAGGACGAATTCCATAGACTCGTACAGGCAGCTGACACAGGCTTTTGGTTCCCGCTTTGTCACGAATAGCAGGCCTCCTCGGCCCATGAACGCATTGCTGTCCCTATCCATGCGTGACGGGGAGACCCTCAAGGCTTACTCGGACAAGTACTGGGAGATTTACAATGAGCTGGACGGCAAGTATGACGCCGTCGCCATCAGTACATTCCAGAACGGGCTACCAATAGGGCACGGCCTGAAGAAGTCCTTGACAGGAAAGTCCGCCACCAGCGTGCGGCAACTGATGGATCGGATCGACAAGTACAAGCGGATGGAGGAAGATATGCTACAGGGCAAAGGAAAGGAGAAGGTTATCCCTCAGGAGAGGAGGGATTTCAGGTCGGACCGGTACAGCAACGCCCGCCCTAGGAGGGATTTCGGTGGGCAATCCGGGGCGACCAATGCCCAGACTGTCGGCGCGGTATTCCGAGAACCCATACATAAGGTCCTGGAAAGGATAAAGAACGAGCCATACTTCAGGTGGCCGATAAAGATGATTGGAGAGCCTGATAGGCGCAACCAGAACCGTTACTGCCAGTACCACCAAGACCACGGACATGCCACGGAGGATTGCAGGAACCTTTGGAACCACCTGGACCAGCTAGTCCGGGATGGAAGGCTGAAGCACCTTCTGCACCATTCCAGCGGCCAGCAGGGCCAGACCTACCAAGAGCCTCGGAAGGACGCCGCCATGGGGCAGCCCGCTGGGACAATCAACATAATCTTGGCCGCGCCAGGAAGAACAGGCACACCCCCTTTGCGAGTGTTATCCGTAGCCCAACTGCCCACCGAGGACCTTCGGACGGGGTCGAAGAGGTCCAGGAGGAATCTTCCCCCAGCATTGAGTTTCTCGGAGGAGGACAAGATTGGGACCATCCAACCACACGAGGACGCCCTAATCATCACCCTCAGAATCGGGGGCTATGACGTGAAAAGGGTGATGGTGGATGGTGGCAGCGCAGCCGAGGTCATGTGTCCAGACTTCTACAAGGGGCTGGGGCTAAAACCGGAGGACCTCACACCTTATAGCTCCCCCCTAATGAGCTTCGACGGAAAGCTCATCATCCCAAAGGGCATAATCAGGCTGCCCATACAGACAGGCCCAGTGGTGGTGGAGGTGAACTTTGTAGTGGTGGACACATACTCCCCCTACACGGCCATCGTAGGAAGGCCCTGGCTACACGCCTTGGGGGGCGTAGCCTCCACCTTGCACCAGAAGGTGAAGTTCCCATCAGGGGACCAGGTTCTGGAGATCCGAGGTTGCCAGCCCACAGCGAGGCAGTGCACGGTGGCTGCCATATCCTATCGGCTTGATGCACAGCCCTCGGCCCCAGCCGCGGAAGATTCATAGCAATTAAAGACCTAGGTGGCGCCTTCTGATGCACCTGCCGAGGATGCTAAATGTGAGAACCTGGAGAAGTTGGTAATTGGCGATGATCCGGAGAAGTTCTTCCAGGTCGGAACCTAGCTGCCTCCACAGGAGAAGGAGGAGTTACTTGAGTTCCTCAAAAGGAACCTTGACGTGTTCGCGTGGGACCCCTGCGATGCCCCTGGGATTGATCCATCCTTCATCTGTCACCACCTTAACGTCAACCCATCTGTGATCTCCAAGCAGCAACCACCCCAGCGCCCGTCGAAGGAGCACGCTGACGCGATCAGGGAAGAGGTCAATAAGCTTAAGCGCGCAGGGGCTATCAAGGAGGTCTTTTACCCCAAATGGTTGGCCAACACTGTGGTGGTCAAGAAGAAAAGTGGGAAGTGAAGGGTTTGTGTAGACTTCACAGACCTGAACAAAGCATGCCCAAAGGACCCCTTCCCAATGCCACGAATAGACCAGCTAGTAGATGCGACGGCAGGCCATCCTCGGATAAGCTTCCTAGATGCCTTTCAGGGCTATCACCAAATCCCACTAGCCTTGGAGGACCAAGAGAAGACAGCCTTTGTGACGCCCATTGGGAACTACCACTACAAGGTTATGCCGTTTGGCCTAAAAAATGCCGGATCCACCTACCAAAGGATGATGAAGAGAATGTTTGAGCCGATGTTGGGCAAGAGCATCGAGGTCTATGTTAACGATATGGTGGTAAAGAGCAAGCTGGTGTCCGAGCACTTGGAGGACCTCGGCCGCACATTTGACGTCCTGAGAGAGCACAAGCTCTGCCTTAATGCCTCAAAATGCTCGTTTGGCGTAAGCTCTGGCAAGTTCTTGGGGTACATGATCACCCACTGTGGGATCGAAGTCAACCCTGACCAGATCAAGGCCATTCACAATTTGAGGCCTCCGCAGAACCCCAAGGAGATCCAAAAGCTTACTGGGATGATCGCGGCGCTGAACCAATTCATTTCCAGGTCGGCCGACAGGTGCAGGCCCTTTTATCTCCTGATCAACAAATGGAAAGGATTTGAGTGGTCCGAGGATTGTGCCGTAGCTTTCCAGCAACTCAATGAGTATCTATCACGGCCGCCTATCATGTCCAACCCTGAGCCGGACGAGGTTAGATACGCCTACCTTGCGGTGGCACCCCACGCAGTGAGCCTAGTACTGGTACGAGAAGACAATGGCATTCAAAAGCCAGTTTACTACGTCAGCAAGTCGCTGCACGAAGCGGAGGTCAAATACCTACCCCTGGAGAAGGCCATACTGGCGGTGGTCCATACCACGAGAAAGCTCCCCCATTACTTCGAGGCTCACACGGTGGTTGTCCTAACCCAATTGCCTTTGAAGTCTGTACTCCAAACCGTTGACTACACAGGAAGAATCGCAAAGTGGAAACAATTCTGGGGGCTTTCGACGTCAAGTACATGCCTCGAACTTCCATAAAAGGCCAGGTTCTGGCAGATTTGACGGCCGAGTTCGCTGAACCAGTCGTAGAAGTGACAGCCGAGGAGAAGAGCTGTGATGAGAAATCAGTTGGGGCAATCTCCATCCCGAAGTCACCATGTTGGAAAGTATATGTGGATGGCGCGGCAAACCAAAGGGGGTCCAGAGTGGGGCTGGTCCTAGTATCCCCTGAAGATCATGTCATTAAGAAATCCCTGAGGCTCGGATTCACGGCCACAAATAACGAGGCCGAGTATGAGGCATTACTGCAGGGGATGATCATGGTGCAAAAGATGGGAGGAAAGTCAATAGAGATGTTCTCAGACTCCAGATTGGTGGTAGGACAGGTAAAGGGGGAGATGGAGGCCAGAGATTCGAGAATGAAGAATACCTGAGCCAAGCCAAGCGCTTGCAGTTGGAGTTTGGCCTCTTCAGCTTGTCCCATATTCCTAGGAGTGGGAACAGTCATGCCGATTCGCTAGCCACACTCGCAACCTCCTAGGCAGAGGCTCTGCCTCGGATCATACTTGTGGAGCACCTGGAAAGGGCAAGTGAAGTGCCAAAGGGAGTGATCCCCGTCCATCAAGTTGTGATGGGTCCCAACTGGATGGACCCCATAGTGAGATTCCTCAAAGATGATGTCTTGCCTGAGGAGAGGTTAGAGGCAGAAAAGATACGAAGGAAAGCTCCTCGGTTCTGGTTATCAGAGGATCACAAGCTATACAGGCGGTCCTACTCTGGGCCATATCTTTTATGTGTCCACCCCGAAGCGGCAGAATTCTTGCTCGAATAGCTGCACGAAGGAATCTGTGGGAGCCACACATGCGGGAGATCCCTGGCTCACCGAGCCGTCACACAAGGATACTAGTGGCCGGGAATGCAGCAAGAGGCCTAGGAGTATGTCAAGAAGTGTGACCAATGCCAAAGATTCGCCCCAAACATCCATCAGCCAGGAAGGGTCCTCAACCCTTTGTCCAGTCCACGGCCGTTCGCCCAATGGGGCTTGGACATTGTGGGACCTTTCCCCAAGGCACCAGGGAACAAGAAGTATCTGTTGGTGGCCATGGACTATTTCACCAAGTGGGTCGAGGCCGAGCCACTAGCCAACATCAGGGACGTAGACGTGAAGAAATTCCTTTGGAGGAACATAGTTACCCGGTTTGAGGTCCCTCATACCCTCATCTCGGATAATGGGCTCCAGTTCGATAGCAAGGCCTTCAGGAGGTACTGTCGTGAACTTGGGATCACAAACAGGTACTCAATGCCAGCCTACCCTCAGGGAAACGGATTGGCCGAGGCTGTCAACAAGGTCATCGTCAACGGGCTTAAGAAGAGACTGGATGATGCCAAAGGGAGATGGGTAGAAGAGCTGCCCCACGTCCTCTGGACGTACCGGACTACGCCCCGGCGCTTAACGGGGGAAACACCTTTTGCCATGACTAATGGTGCGGAGGCAGTGATCCCCCTGGAAACCAACTTCCCGACGCTAAGGACGAGCTCCTTCACCCCAGGCAACAATGATGAACTGTTGGGGCGGAGCTTGGACATGGTAGACGAACGAAGAGAGCAAGCAATGATCCAGCTGGCCCATTACCAGCAAAAGCTCAAGCAAGGATATGACGCCAATATAAAGCTCAGAACACTAGCACCGGGAGACCTGGTGCTGAGAAAAGTCGTAGGAGCTACCAAGAACCCTTCTTGGGGAAAGCTCGGAACCAACTAGGAGGGGCACTACCGAATTACCTCAGTGGCAGGGATAAGAGCATACTATTTAAAAGATTTAGATGACAAACCTGTACCTCGTCCATGGAATGTAAATAACCTGAAAAGGTATTACTATTAATAAAGAAGTCTCTTTTGCTTCAAATATTCTGCCTGTCATGATCACACGTCTCGCGTCCCAACGGCAAATATATCTGGGTACAAGACTGAACCTAGGCCTTGCATGGTCCAAGGACTCAAACCTATAGGGAAACTAGTTACTTACAGCCAAATTGAAGCGTTAGCATGTACCTAGGTCTTGCATGGTCCTCGGACTCAAACCTATGGGGAGCTAACCACTTATATCTGGGTACTAGACAGAACCTAGGTCTTGCATGGTCCAAGGACTCAAACCTATGGGGAAACTAGTTACTTACAGCCAAATTGAAGTATTAGCATGTACCTGGGTCTTGCATGGTCCTCGGATTCAAACCTATAGAGAGCTAACCACTTATATCTGGGTGCTAGACAGAACCTAGGTCTTGCATGGTCAAAGGACTCAAACCTATGGGGACACTAGTTACTTACAGATTGAAGCGTTAGCATGTACCTAGGTCTTGCATGGTCCTCGGACTCAAACCTATGGGGAGCTAACCACTTATATCTGGGTACTAGACAGAACCTAGGTCTTGCATGGTCCAAGGACTCAAACCTATGGGGAAACTAGTTACTTACAGCCAAATTGAAGCGTTAGACTGAACCTAGGTCCTGCATGGTCCTCGGACTCAGGCCTATGGGGACTAACCACTCATATTCTGGGTGCTAGACAGAACCTAGGTCTTGATGGTCCAAGGACTCAAACCTATGGGGAAACTAGTTACTTACAGCCAAACTGAAGCGTTAGACTGAACCTAGGTCCTGCATGGTCCTCGGACTCAGGCCTATGGGGACTAACCACTCATATTCTGGGTGCTAGACAGAACCTAGGTCTTGCATGTCAGGACCCAAACCTATGGGGAAACTAGTTACTTACAGGCAAATGAAGCGTTAGACTGAACCTAGTCCTACATGGTCCTCGGACTCAGGCCTATGGGGACTAACCCCTCATATTCTGGGTGCTAGACAGAACCTAGGTCTTGCATGGTCCAAGGACTCAAACCTCTGGGGAAACTAGTTACTTACAGCCAAACTGAAGTGTTAGACTGAACCTAGGTCCTGCATGGTCCTCGGACTCAGGCCTATGGGGACTAACCACTCATATTCTGGGTGCTAGACAGAACCTAGGTCTTGCATGGTCCAAGGACCCAAACCTATGGGGAAACTAGTTACTTACAGCCAAACTGAAGCGTTAGACTGAACCTAGGTCCTGCATGGTCCTCAGACTCAGGCCTATGGGGACTAACCACTCATATTCTGGGTGCTAGACAGAACCTAGGTCTTGCATGGTCCAAGGACTCAAACCTATAGGGAAAGTAGTTACTTACAGCCAAACTGAAGCGTTAGACTGAACCTAGGTCCTGCATGGTTCTCGGACTCAGGCCTATGGGGCCTAACCACTCATATTCTGGGTGCTAGACAGAACCTAGGTCTTGCATGGTCCAAGGACCTAAACCTATGGGGAAACTAGTTACTTACAGCCAAACTGAAGCTTTAGACAGAACCAAAGCTCTGCATGGTCCTCGGACTCAGGCCTATGGGGAAGCTAACTACCTTAAAGGGATCCTAAGTGTCTACTCGAAGAAAGTCTACCTGGTCCTTAGGAAACGAAAGGTCCATCAGAGCCTACATGCCCTCCAATTATAACAATTGATGCCGCGATTGGCCGAGATACAATTGAAGTTAAAGTCATACAAGTAAAGAAAAAGCGGATAGCGTGCAAGTAAACAAATAGCCTCAACAAACAGAAAGAGAAAGTAGGGCTCGCATTGCATTAAATTGAAAGAATTACACGATGGGAGTTACATTACAAACAAAGAAAAAGGGAAGAAAAAGATGCAAAAAATAAAGCGAGGCAGGCAGAGGCACCAAGGAGCCTAGTCCTTCTATTTAGTTGCCCGCTCCGGTGGGTGGCTGGCCCATAGCTGCCTCAGGGTCCTCTGAGCCCTGACTGAGTGGGATGGCCTGCAGAGGCACGGCAGGAATAGCTACCCCCTCAGCAGAAGAAACCTGGCATCGGGGGAAGGCTTTGCAGCCTGCTGAGGCGCATCCTCGTTAGAGCCATCACTCAATTCAACTACCACAGGAGGATTACTCCCTTGGACTGGCTCACCAGTGACTCCAGCGTCTGAGGCCCCCTCACCTGGAGTAGCAGCAGTTTCCACGGCAGCCTCCTCTGCTTCAGAGCCATCTGGGGCAGTCTCGCAGATGACAAGGGGGTAGTACACGCTCTCCTCCTTACACAGGTCAGAAGAGACCTCCACCCTAGCCTGTTTGAGGGCTTCACTCCAAGTTTCGGAGCAGTAGCGCCTACATACCCCAGGGACTTGGGATTTGTAGGCAGCTGCTGTCTCAGTTGCCCCAGCAGCATAGGCTGCCGCCTCAGCTTCTTCCTTGGTGGCCCAGGCCTCCTCCCTGCCTTGCTCTGCCTCAAACTTGGCCCTCTCAGCTTCCCCTTTGGCCCACTCAGCCACCCTCTTGGCCTCCTCGGCATTAGCCATCTTCTTCGTGAGGCCAGCTATCAGCTCCTCGGCGAGCTTCAGTTGCCCCTCTACCTCACCCAGACGCTTCGTCTGAGTTTTGGCCTGCCTCTGGGCACCCTCAAGGCCTGACAATGTGCTGTCCCGAGCCTGGGTCATGGCCTTCAGCTCCGCCCTGGCCTTGGCAAGGTCCTCCTCGGAGGTCTTGAGGGTCCGAGTGGCCACCAAGCGCTTCTCGCGCTCTTCATCCATGGCCTTTCCATGGTCATTGGCCGCCTCCTCCAGCCTAAAAGTGGCCTGGACAGCCTGCCAAACAGAACATATACATGATAACTGGCCAAGCTCAAAAATGAAAGGAAGGCAGGAAAAACTGAAGCGAGAAAAAACACAAGTGTTAAGGGTCTTACCATCCTCAAATATCGCTTGAGGCAGAGGAAGACCTCCTTACTCCTCATGGTCCCTAGCTGCTCCATATCCGCAGGAAGGAGCAGGCATCTCTCCACCGCGTCGGCCACGTACGCGCCTTCGCCATCCCTAAAGTCCCTGAGGGAGGAGTCATCCCTCAAAGGTGCCCCACGGAGCATTGGAGCGGGGAGCCATGCCTGAACCTCGGGCGAGGTAGCAACCTGTTTGTCCTGGGTTGTGGAGCCTATCCTCAGCTGCTTCGAAGGCCGCCGAGTGTCATCCCCCTCCCACGTGGGCCCAAATTTGTCCTCGAGGTGCCTCTTGCCCTTATCCTTGTTCTGCTTAGGATCAGCAGGCTCGTGCCTGGACGGCGGGTTCGTCTGAAGCGGAGGAGGAGGAAGCCTGGATTGGGTTGAGGCCGACCTGGTCTGAGCAGGACGAGTCTTTGGAGAACGGGGAGGAAGCTTCGGCTTGGACTTCCCCGGTTGCCCTTCGATTAGGTCGAGTAGACTGGGTTGAGCTTTCTTCTTGTAGCCCATCTTAAGCCGAGAAGATGTCTCTGATGCTAAGAGGTCTGCCTCGGTTAGACGAGGATCACCCAAGTCTCCAGAGGGCTCCTCGAACTGATGGACTTGCTCAAAAACGTCAAAATCATCCTCGGCAGGACCAAAATCTGCAGCTTCCCCTTCCCTCTCTAAGTTCTCTTCCGCGGCCTCTGAGAATGTGTGGGAGGAAGAGGGGACTGCTACTGTGACACCTTCTGAAGTGGAGGGATTCTCGGGAAACTCGAACCCGTCCTCGGTCACTTTTATTTTCTGCAGCCGAGGATCCTTTGCTTTGATCACATGCTTTGGGGCCGCGAACGATTTTTGGAGCGGAGTGTACCCCAAGATCTTGTGAGCGGCTCTAACTTGGTGTCTGCCTCGTTTTCAAAAGCCGCCGACCTAAACACCTTCTGCAAATCCTCCCTGTTGATCAGGTTGAAATGGCGCGAGTAGGAGTGCGGATCTGGAAAAAGAAAACACATCCACATTAGTAACCAAACAGTACAAAACGAAATGACGCAGGAAACAAGTTAGAATCTTTGAATCCCCTCCTATTCCCACTGCCCCACCTAGTGTCCCCTCTATCGTCGGGCAATGAAGGCCATCGTGCCACGCTCCAGACACGATGAGAAAATCCTCGTTCATCCCCTTGTTGGACTCAGGGAGGCACTGGATAAGCCGGACCCTGTTGTCCCTCGTCCTCATGTAGTAGGACTTGTTCTTCAGGTGTTGAAGATTGTAGCAGTAGTTCATGTCATGATAGGTCAGCCTTAGCCCCATCTTCTCATTCAGAGCATCCACACTGCCCAGAATTTTGAACATGTTGGAGGCGCACTGGGTGGGGGTTAATCGGAAGTATGTAAGGTAACCCCTTGTCACCGGCCCCATGGGGATCCTCATCCCCCCTTCAAGGAAGGCGATGATGGGAATCACCACCTCGCCCTCCTACCTCTAGAGGTGCCACTCTCCTTCCTCACAATACCTCAAGCCCACGTTGGCCGGTATCTTATAATCGACGATGAATTTCTCCATCGCCTCCTCAGAGAAGACGTACTTCTTAAGCCTACCCATCCCCAAACGACGCCTAAGAGAGCTAAAGAAAGAGCAAATAAAAGAGAAGGGGGAGTAGAGAGGAAGAAAGCTTAGAAAGGGATAGAGCGACTTACAGAAATGAGGAGGAGCTCCTCGGACAGGCTTTTTATGCTGGAGATGTAGGTGGAAATTTGGCTGGACTTTGAATGAAGGCGCAAGGAGCTCTCGATTGTGAATGAAAAAAGGTGAAAGCGGTTCGAATGGGTATTTATACCCTAGATGGAAGAGCCGCGCGAGTTTTCCCGCCCATAAATGCTAGGCGCATCCCCACCGTTTGATTGTCATCTGACCGTTGAACGTGGGGAGCACAAAGCCGCCCGAATTTAATGCAAGACACGTTACGCGCACTGAAGCGCCAGTAACGCACCTTGGGCAGATGAAAAGACTCCAACGCTGACGAGGGACAAGACTCGATTGGACGCGGAGCAGGTCCGAGGGTGTCAAAATCCTCCTTTCCGCCTGAGGATGCGGACAGCAAGATTTTGAGGGGCTATTGTGGGGCCAGAAAGAGTCAAGAAACCCCGGCCCACTTCAAACTAGGCCCAAAGGCCCACGCCGAGGATGCGTCCAAGGTCCGAGGACGAAGTGTAGAGCCCAGTTGCCCAAGAAGCATCACCGAGGATGATTACTTCCTCGGACGCCCGAGATCAGAAAGTGAGCAAGCAGCACATCCTCAAGGGGAATCTCCCCGAGCACCCAAGGAGCAAATAGCAAGTACCAAGCACCAAGCACCAGACATGGAAGCATGGTGGAGGAGCAAGTCCCAGATGAACTGTCACCTCCACATTAAATGCCCTCAACTAACGCTCTGGCCGCATTAATGAGGATAGGACCCCTGAACAGTGCCTTCTTGGGCGCTGCAACCCACAGAAGGGATGGGAATGCGGCTGATGGGACAAGCTCTCAAGTGGTGGCCTGGCTGATCAACAAATGTAGGGCTAGGATCAACTAAGAGAGAAGTATATAATATAAGAAGTCCCTCTTGAGAGGGAAACGGACGGAAAAACCAGAGAAAGAAATACTGTAGTAGTTTATATTCTCTCAAATCCTGTAACCTTTCTTGAAAGATATAATAAGAACTCCAAGCTCTGTAAGGCACGTCCGATGAGCCTTATTGTGCATCCTAACCCTCGTTTAAGTTATCATCATTCACGTACAACCATGCATGGCCGTTGCATTCCTCACTAGGGCCTAGCTCTTGAACCCATACTCTACAAATTCATTGCAGAGTTAACTGGGCTTGGGTCCACTCTCTCAATCTGTGGAGAGCGCTCGAAACCGGTCCCTACAACTTTATTTACTTATAAATTAGATTCTCAAAATAAAAATTATATATAAAAAATAAAGACATAGGTTTTTTTTTTTTTTTGGTTTTCACTTTTTTTTCTTCTCATTTTCCCCTTTATCAAGACTTTCTCTCTCTCTCTCTCTCTCTCTCTCTCTCTCTCTCTCTCGTTTTTGTTTTTGTTTTTTCAAATCTCTTCTTCTTTATTTTTGAATTATTAAAAATTTTGATTTTTAATGTACTCCCCTTTTTCTTTTTAATGATTTATTTATGTTGGTGTTTGAATTGTTTTCTCTTCACATCTGTTTGTACTATCTCTTTTTTTTTTCTTTTTTTCTTTTTTCCATTTGAATGAATGTATTTTCTATGTCCAAAATAAAAATCACTATGCATATGGTTTAATTAGATAGAAGAAAGAAACGTCTCAAATTGAAATTAATGAAAAATTATGACACTAAACCCAAAAAAAAGCCTCATCGCACACACGAAGCACGTGTTATGAGGCTAGTTAATAATTAATAGTAAAAGATTACTAGGCCGGGAAAAAAACACACATACACACATGTGGGGTCATAAAGCCCAATGATATGCATCCACCTTCTATACTGGGCTTGAAGCCCATGACGAGACTCATAATCGCATATGAAGAAGGCAATGGTAATCATGGCAGCCCAGGAAACCGTGCCGAGGACAATTCTGTCCTCGACTAGCGAAAGCCGAGGTTGATATAAAGAGACTTACCCACAAAAATAATCTTTCAAAGTACCCCAGAGAAGAATATAAGTACAACAAGCAAGCACACTAGAGCATGGCGGTAAAGCAATTACAAGAAAAGCTGCAACCTCCACATTAAATGCTCCACAACTAACACTCTGGCCGTATTAAATGCGGAAGTGATACCTAAGCAGTGACTTTTCAGACTCACAGCTACTACCTAAGAGCTTTGGGAGGAAGGTTGATGTGACAAAGATCAACAACAGCAGATCTGACATGCACGTGTATGGTGGAGATGAAGGAGGAAAATAGTATATAAGGAAGAAGGAGCTCTGAGAAAAGGGGGATCGAAATTTTGACCAGAAAAACATTGTAGCAACCTGAGCTAACTTTGTAACCATTGTCACTATCAATCAAGAAATAATAAGTGGAAGCCCCTCGAACTAGTGCCGAGGATTGGATTATTTGCCTAAATCCGTATTTGTTGTACTTATTCTTCCTTTAAACCATAATCAGTCGCTGTTACACTCATCAAAACTCAATTCTTCTACCTACTCTTTACAAATTTATTGTATTGAGCCTGTTGGGTTTGAGTTCACTTATCCACTTATCCATTACCCATAGTGCTCAAACCCAACCCCTACAACACACATTTTGACTGAGATTGGCAAAAATATTATTTTGGTCCTTACATTTTATAGTTACAATAAATTTGGTCCATACATTTTAGTAACAATCAATTTGGTCTTTGTTATTTTCAACTTGCAATTAATTTGGTCTCTACCATTAACTCACTAACGGAAAATACTTACGTGACAAACGATTTATACAGTTGACATATTTTAAGCTTACGTGGCAACTAAATAAATAAACTCCACCACAGCAATTAAAGGATCAAAAATCTAAATCAAGAAAAATTAAAAACACAAAAATTAAAACATCAAGATTTACTTTTATTTTATTTCACTTTCTTAATAAATAAACATGCAAAAACCGAAGCTATAACCAATATTTTATTTTTTTTTTTCTCTTATGGTTGAATAAAAGATTTGAGATTCAATCTCGCTTACACCAAAAATTAATTAGTGTTTTGATCTAATGATAAAAAGCATAATAAAAAAAGGATGCTATAAGTTGAAACTATTTTTTTTAAATTAATTTTTTTTTAGCATTCACATTTTTCTATATCGAAAAAAAAATTCTAATTAAATTATTTGCTTATGTTTTTTTACTTCCTTCACACCCGATAAACGCCCTCCGTCTTCTTTACCTCTCTCAATTCTCAAAACCCTAAAAGTCTAAAACCAACCAAAGCCATCGTATCACTCCCACCCATGACTGAGTTGTTACCCATCATAACCATCACAAAATCTCCAATTTCAATGTCATAACAAGCAGGCCCAGTTACCAAAGCTTCGAGCTCTAGCCCCAGTTTACGCAGCAAGCAGGTGAGATGTTCTAAGATCATGGCTCCAATCTTTCCCTCTCTCCTAAATATATATATATATATATATTAGGATCTTGAAGCTTAGTTTCAGGTTTACTGGTTTCCTTAACTAAGGTTCTCTTGAACTCTGTAAGCTTCTGGACTTTAATGACTGGGTCTTCGATCTGTTCTATGAGATCTAAGAGGAGCTCTTTTTGCTTAGAGAGGACATTGACTCTTTTGTTTCTGCAACAACTATCTATGCAAGCTATGGGTTCATCTGAACTACTAGAGGTGCTAGAAGAAACTCTAGAGGAATCAGAGGATGACTGGTAGATCTGGCGAATATCACTACTAGAAACCTCACTATCTGAGTGGTTATATATATATATATATATTTTATGTTCGTTAGTTTTGCTTCTTTTTGTTGATTCCTAGATTGAATTACTGTTGTTGCGTAACTAATATTTTGATTTTCTATTCACTTCTTTTGCTAATTCTGTTGTTGGGTATTGTTTTTGGATTTAATTTTGTGAATTCTTATTTGGGTTCATGCAGGGGCGGCCCTAGACATTTTGGGGCCTAAGGCGAGAACTAAAAATGTATGTGTATGTATATGTGTGTTTATGTATGTGTATGTGTATGAGTGTGTATGTGTATGTGTATGTGTATGTTTATGTGTGTGTATGTGTATGTTTATGTTTATGTGTATGTGCATGTGTGTTTATGTTTATGTTCATTTATGTTTATGTATGTGTGTATGTTTATGTATGTGTATGTGTATGAGTGTGTATGTGTATGTTTATGTGTGTTTATGTATATATTTATGTTTATGTGTATGTGTTTATATTTATGCATATTTATGTACGTGTGTATGAGTGTGTATGTGTATGTGTATGTTTATGTGTGTGTATGTGTATGTTTATGTTTATGTGTATGTGCATGTGTGTTTATGTTTATGTTCATTTATGTTTATGTATGTATGTATGTTTATGTATGTGTATGTGTATGAGTGTGTATGTATATGTGTATGTTTATGTGTGTGTGTGTGTATATGTATGTTTATGTTTATGTGTATGTGCATGTGTGTTTATGTTTATGTTCATTTATGTTTATGTATGCGTATGTGTATGAGTGTGTATGTATATGTTTATGTGTGTTTATGTGTATGTTTATGTTTATGTGTATATGTTTATGTTTATGCATATGCATATTTATGTACGTATGTATGTTTATATTTATAAACATAAACATATTTATGTACGTGTGTATGTGTATGTTTATGTTCATTTATGTTTATGTATGTGTGTATGTTTATGTATGTGTATGTGTATGAGTGTTTATGTATATGTGTATGTTTATGTGTGTGTATGTGTATGTTTATGTTTATGCATATTTATGTACGTGTGTATGTTTATATTTATAAACATAAACATATTTATGTACGTGTGTATGTGTATGTTTATGCTCATTTATGTTTATGTATGTGTGTATGTTTATGTATGTGTATGTGTATGAGTGTGTATGTGTATGTGTATGCTTATGTGTGTGTATGTGTATGTTTATTTAAAATTATTTTTTTTAAAATTAATTTTTTTTTAGCATTCACATTTTTCCATATCGGAAAAAAAAAAAATTTCTAATTAAATTATTTGCTTATGTTTTTTTACTTCCTTCCCACCCGATAAACGCCCTCCGTCTTCTTTACCTCTCTCAATTTTCAAAACCCTAAAAGTCTAAAACCAACCAAAGCCATCGCATCACTCCCACTCATGACTGAGTTGTTACCCATCATAGTCATCACAAAATCTCCCATTTCAATGTCATAACAAGCAGGCCCAGTTACCAAAACTTCGAGCTCTAACCCCAGTTTACGCAGCAAGCAGGTGAAATGTTCTAAGATCATGGCTCCAATCTTTTCCTCTCTCCTAAATATATATATATATATATATATTTTATGTTCGTTGGCTTTGCTTCTTTTTGTTGATTCCTAGACTGAATTACTATTGTTGCGTAACTAATATTTTGATTTTCTATTCACTTCTTTTACTAATTTTGTTGTTGGGTATTGTTTTTGGATTTAATTTTGTGAATTCTTATTTGGGTTCATGCAGGAGCGGCCCTAGACATTGTGTATGTGTATGTGTATGAGTGTGTATGTTTATGTGTGTGTATGTGTATGTTTATGTTTATGTTCATTTATGTTTATGTATGTGTGTATGTTTATGTATGTGCATGTGTATGAGTGTGTATGTGTATGTGTATGTTTATGTGTGTGTGTGTATGTGTATGTTTATGTTTATGTTTATTTATATTTATGTGTGTATGTATGTATGTTTATGTATGTGTATGTGTATGAGTGTGTATGTGTATGTGTATGTTTATGTGTGTGTATGTGTATGTTTATATTTATGTGTATGTGCATGTGTGTTTATGTTTATGTTCATTTATGTTTATGTATGTGTGTATGTTTATGTATGTGTATGTGTATGAGTGTGTATGTGTATGTGTATGTGTATATTTATGTGTGTTTATGTGTATGTGTTTATGTTTATGCATATTTATGTACGTGTGTATGTTTATATTTATAAACATAAATATATTTATGTACATGTGTATGAGTGTGTATGTGTATGTTTATGTGTGTGTATGTGTATGAGTGTGTATGTGTATATGTATGTTTATGTGTGTTTATGTGTATGTTTATGTTTATGTGTATGTGCATGTGTGTTTATATTTATGTTCATTTATGTTTATGTATGTGTGTATGTTTATGTATGTGTATGTGTATGAGTGTGTGTGTTTATGTGTATGTGTTTATGTTTATGCATATTTATGTACGTGTGTATGTTTATATTTATAAACATAAATATATTTATGTACGTGTGTATGAGTGTGCATGTGTATGTTTATGCTTATATTTATGTTCATTTATGTTTATGTATGTGTGTATGTTTATGTATGTGTATGTGTATGAGTGTGTATGTGTATGTGTATGTTTATGTGTGTGTATGTGTATGTGTATGTTTATGTGTGTGTATGTGTATGTTTATTTAAAACTATTTTTTTTAAATTAATTTTTTTTTAGCATTCACATTTTTCCATATGGGAAAAAAAAAATTCTAATTAAATTATTTGCTTATGTTTTTTTACTTCCTTCCCACCCGATAAATGCCCTCCGTCTTCTTTACCTCTCTCAATTCTCAAAACCCTAAAAGTCTAAAACCAACCAAAGCCATCGCATCACTCCCACCCATGACTGAGCTGTTACCCATCATAGCCATCACAAAATCTCCAATTTCAATGTCATAACAAGTAGGCCTAGTTACCAAAACTTCGAGCTCTAGCCCCAGTTTACGCAGCAAGCAGGTGAGATGTTCTAAGATCATGGCTCCAATCTTTCCCTCTCTCCTAAATATATATATATATATATATTTTTTATGTTCGTTGGTTTTACTTCTTTTTGTTGATTCCTGGACTGAATTACTGTTGTTGCGTAACTAATATTTTGTTTTTCTATTCACTTCTTTTGCTAATTCTGTTGTTGGGTATTGTTTTTGGATTTAATTTTGTGAATTCTTATTTGGGTTCATGCAGGGGCGGCCCTAGACATTTTGGGGCCTAAGGCGAGAACTAAAAATGTATGTGTATGTATATGTGTGTTTATGTATGTGTATGTGTATGAGTGTGTATGTTTATGTGTGTGTATGTGTATGTTTATATTTATGTGTATGTGCATGTGTGTTTATGTTTATGTTCATTTATATTTATGTATGTGTGTATGTTTATGTATGTGTATGTGTATGAGTGTGTATGTGTATGTTTATGTGTATGTGTTTATGTTTATGCATATTTATGTACGTGTGTATGTTTATATTTATAAACATAAATATTTATATGTACGTGTGTATGAGTGTGTATGTGTATGTGTATGTTTATGTGTGTGTATGTGTATGTTTATGTTTATGTTTATGTTCATTTATATTTTTGTATGTGTGTATGTTTATGTATGTGTATGTGTATGTTTATGTGTGTGTATGTGTATGTTTGTTGATCATGGGTTATCTGATTCATCTTCGTCTTCTGACTTCGAATTAGAAGCAGAAGAAATAGAAGAATCAGAAAATGATGCAGTTCCAGAAGTGCAAGAGAATAATGAATGTTGCTCTACCTCATCTGGTTTGTTCATTCTTATTTCAATCTCTCTCTCTCTCTCTCTCTTGATTTTGTGTACGTTTGTTTTTGTTTATGTTCATGTATGTTTATGTGTATGTGTTTATGTTTATGTATGTTTATATTTATAAACATAAATATAAATATAAACACACATACACATAAACGTGCATAAACAAACATTAACAAAAACAAACAAACATAAACACACATACACATAAACACACACACATAAACATACATAGACATAAACACACATACAGACTGAGAAAAATTAAACCCTCATATAGACTGAAAAAAATTGCAAACTAACATCAATCCTCAAACAATTTCGTTAGTTACTTTGGTATGCTAAATCGAGCTTTTATGTGTGTTTGTGTTTATATTTAAGTTTATGTGTGTGTATGTTTACGTTTACGTTTATGTGAGTTTATACGTGTTTATGTGTATATATGTTTATGTTTATGTATATGTATATTTATGTGTATGTGTATATATGTTTATGTGTATTTGTATATGTATGTTTATGTGTGTGTGTGTATGTGTGCTTATGTATGTGTATGTGTATGTATTTATGCGTGCTTATATTTATGTATGTTTATGTGTATGTGTTTATGCGTGCTTATGTATGTGTATGTGTATGTGTAAGTCTCTTTGTCTTTTTCAGATTCAGGTGTAATACCTTGATGCAATTGTAATTAATGGCTGAGATTAAAAGTTGAAAAAATAACTTTCAATCTCAACCATTAAATAAAATATATTAAAGGAGAGTTAAAAAGTTTTAAAAAAAAAGAGTAAAAAATGTAAAAAAAATACCTATGACAGTGCACCTGATCTCAGTCCGTCTTTCTTCTCTCACCATTTTTCTTTTCTTCTTTTTTACGCGGTGCTTTGTTTTTCTTTCTTTTATTTCTCTTTATACGTCGCCTAGACTGACAGGAGAGGAGCGAGCGAAAGCCACGTCAAGAAAGGAAATCGAAGATTGTGCTGCCGAGCCAAAGACTATGAAAATTTCTTCCTCTCAACTCAGACGATCCTCTTAAGTGAAATTGTGGCTCACGAGGCTTCACCGAATTATGGTGTGTGATTTTTGGTTATTTATTTATTTATTTGAGATTATGAAGCAAATAGTTTTTATATTTTGCTTACCCTTTCTATTTTCTGAAAATATTTTTTTGGGAAATACCATTTTTTTTGCTTTGCTTTCAGTCTATCATTCTTGCTTGTGGTATGTGTTTGATTAATTGAATCTAAAATTAGTTCAACAAGATGATTCTTCTTCTAAAATATAATAACAAAACCAGTATATGTTTTTTTAATGGTGGGTTCACTTTCAGTGTTTTCATTTTGTGATTTTGGTTATTTTATGGGTTTTGTACTTTGATTTCGGTGGGTGTGATTTGATTTGTTATTTGGTGGGCTTCTAGGTTTTTGTTGCGATTTGATTTTGGCTAGGTTTTGGCCGTGGTGGTGGTCGTGATTTGATTTTGGCTGGGTTTCGATAGTGGTGCGTGGTTGGAGGTAATGAGCTTGAAAAGCTCCGGCCATGGAGGTTTAGAAGGAGAGCTTGGTGGTTAGCCACAGAGCACGGTGTGACGTGGGTTGAGACAGAGAGAGGATGAGAGGGAAACAGGGGCGACCCTAGACATTTTAGGACTTAAGGCGAGAACTAAAAATATGGCGTTTTTTATACTTATATATTGATTAAATTAATGTTTATTTAATATTTTTATATTATATTTTCATCATTATTTTCATTTTCTTCTAAATTATTTTGAAGTTCATTATCAAGATTTGTTGTATTGCAAAATTGAACATCATTTTCTTCTAAATTTGGTGAATTTCTTGCTCATTTGTGATATTTTCATCTAAATTTTGTGTTATATTTTGTTTATTACTAATAACAAATTTATCCATTGATCCTTTTTGAGACTCAATTAATTTTTCTTTTTTTTTCTTTTTTTTTAAGTTTTTCATATCCAGATGCATATTTTCTAGTAGACATTTCTAATTAAACAATATATTTATAAAGACTAAAATAAAAAATAACTTTCAAGTATAGAGCAAATGAGAAATAGAACCTGATTTATATAAAAATATTTGTTGTAATTTCACTAAACAATAACAAGTTTTTAGCAATCTTAACCTGTATAAATTAAAAAAAAAAAAATTAAGCACAAGCATAACGAAAATTTAAGCACAGCCATAACACTAACACAAGACTTATTAATAAGACCCACTCACCAAAAAAATAAACACAAAGCAAATCCTATCTATAACCAAAAAAAAAAAAAAATGCAAAAAAAAAAAAAAAAAAAAAAGAAAAAAAAAAAAAAACCAAANAGTTACAAAACCAGCCAGGGAGGGCCCAAATAAACAAAGTTATCTTAACTTCTTAACAAATAAAATGGAGTGCCCTAGCTGTGCCCAAATATTTACTATAATTTTATACCTGATTCCTGAGGTGAGGTGAGCAGTTGAGACTTGAGAGAGACGGAGAGCAGAGAATCAGAGAGCGGCTGAGGCTGAACAGTGGAGACTGGAGACTAGAGAGGCGGAGAGCAGAGACTAGAGAGAAAGGTAAAATTTTTAGGGTTTTGAGTGGATTTATTTGTTTTGATTTGTGATTGTTTTGTGGTTAATCTCTTGGACTGGATTTGTAGTTTATCTGGTTGATTTTTGGTTAATGATTTTGTTTAGAACCAATGTTTAATAGGATTTACCAAAATTTTTGTTTTTTTGGTTAAAAGGATGTGCCAGATTATTTTTGTAATTCATTTGAAACTAAATTTGTTTTTCCTCTACTAGCCGGTTCTTTTCTAAAATTTTGGGGCCCCCTTCCACTTGGGGGCCATAGGCAATTGCCTAACTCGCCTAAGGGAAGGGCCGGCCCTGGGTTCATGTGGGTACCGCTTAGAAACTTGATTTTAGTGTTTAGTTTCTTTGTATGCATTGATCTGTGAGCCTTTAAATTCTGGATGTAAATTCGAAATTCATAAGGAATTTTAAATTTTGATTCTTTGAGATTGTGTATGTGAAATTTTAGTGGAAACAGAGCTATGGGTTTGAATTTTTTATGATTCACATGTTAGATATTGGGATTGGTATTGATGGTCTCTGAGATTATCTATTTGAAAGTTTAAGGGATATTGAGAAGTAGGTTTGATTTTTTTAATGATTTATTTCATGATGGGTTTGTGCATTGAGATTAGAGTTTGTGAATTTGGGTCTAATTTAAAAGTGGTCTTGGTCTCAGGTTTTGTTCAAACAGAAAAGATTTATACAAGACACCACTGCTGCATAAGATTGGTTTAACTATCCAGAATAATTTGTGCATCGTGTATCTTAAAGAGCTTAATTGAGATCATAAATAAAACTGCCTTTTTAATATATATGGGAAGACTCATGGGTATCATGGTCATGATTTCAAATCCACTGCTGAAAATTTGTCTTGTTTGTAGAGGTAGTAAGTGATTTCGTTCATTAAAAATTTACGTGTTTAATAGTTATCATCATAGAAAGGGTCAAATTTTAATCCATGTTAGGGCCATTTGATTCACTTTTTGTTTTTGGTTGTTTTAGAGTCAAAGAAAATTGTTTTCTTGGTGTTTAACTTTCTGCATAATTGTGTTCTTATCATGGTCTTAGATGTAGACATGGTTTGAGATTCATGGTTTCGGTTTTAATAATTTGTGAATTTCTTTAATCAAATTCGTGAATCTCAAGTCACTGTGCAAGCAGTTTTTTTTTGTGCAAAGATTGTGTGCTAGATAAATGGATATAGTATCCTTCAAGGTTTTTGTTAAATTTTTATATTTATTTTGGTTGGACCCCAATACTGACTATATTTGTTTCTGTTGATTCACAAATCTCTCTCAACCCGCTCTCTGAATCTCTACCTCAAATTGATAATATTTGATGCCATACTCATCCTGCATAATCATATATAACTGAGTTATATTTTAGATCAAATTACAATTTCAAAAACAAATACAGACAATGGAATTATATCTGTTGCTGTGACTGTGTAAAGGATCAGGGATGCTGTTCACTACACTTAATTTGAAGTAGTGTAGCTCATCTCTTCAAAACTTTTATGGAGGCATAAAAAGACCCCGTTATTTATTACCAGTCCTAGTGTCTCTCACTCAGTCTCAGGCATACCATGTATCATTCCTCCTTTTCATAGAAGGATAATAAGAAGGCATGATGATGGGCTTACTTGGGGTTGCAATTCTTCCTGTGACTGAATTATTTTAAAATTGAGTTTTGAATGTGTTTATATCTATAATTATTTATAGCTATGAATTTAGTTGTTCATGCTCAACCTTTACCATTCTGATGTAAAGAATTATTGTAGTTCTTAGTTTGTATGGATCACATTGTTTGAGTTTTGTGTTTTGGTTTATAATCATTTATTGTTTTCGTAATTTTCTGCGCACTTCGTGTTGTTATCCGATGAATAAAAGTATTCGGGGTGTGCTTTGCTATAAAACTATTTGATTGTTTTCTTTCTAACTTACTTGTTACTTTAATATCACTATTTTCGTTGAATTTTGCTGTTTTTGTTTTTAGGGTTTTACTTGCTGCTATTTCAATTTGGCATTAAATCTGTTTGTTCTTTTGCATTGCAGAGATATAGGCTTGTGATAATTAGTGTGTGTGAGAGATTGGTATGGCTAGGAAGTACAGTAGTGAGTCAAGTGGGCGAGACGAGAGCGAATCATCTGATTATGAGAGAAGAAATAGAGGTAAACGAGATAGGGAATCAGATAGAAGAAGTGGAAAACGTAATGAGAGACGCGATGAGCATGTTGATGATGATGGTGATGATAAGGATAGGGAAAGAGTGAATGAGAGGGACGTTAGGGATAGAGATGGGAGGAGTGGACAGCGTAGTGAACGTGTAGATAGGAAGGAGAGTTCGGAGGAAGAAGATGGTGAGTTGGTAGAGAGGGATGTGGAGAGGCGAGAAGGGGAGAGAAGTCGTAGATATGATGAAGATGATAGGCGAGAAAGGGAGAGAAGTCGTAGATTTGATGAAGATGATAGGCGAGAAAGGGAGAGGGCCCGTCGGTATGAGAGTGAGCATAGACGGAGGGAGAGTGAGGATGGTGGTAGAAGAAGGGATCGACGTGAGCAGCATGGTTCAGAGGAGAATGGTGATGAGAGGGAAGGGCGTAGAAAATCAGAGCGACGAAATGATAGGACTGATGATTATAAGCATAGGAGGCATAGAAGGGAGGATGGTGATAGAGATGATAAGTATAGGAGAGATAAGGAGGAGGTGAATGAACGTGAAAAGGGTAGCCGGGGTTTTAGGGAGAGAGAGGATAGAGATGACAAGGGGTTTGAAGATTCAAAACCTCAGAGACAGCCGAGAGTGCAAGAAGTTGATTTAAATGCTGATAATTCGAAGTTGGGCAAGAGTGGAGGAGTTTACATTCCTCCGTTTAAGTTGGCTCGGATGATGAAAGAGGTTCAAGATAAAAGCAGTGTTGAATATCAGCGGTTGACATGGGATGCCCTTCGGAAGAGTATAAATGGGCTTGTGAACAAGGTTAATGCTGCCAATGTAAAGAATATTATTCCAGAACTCTTCTCGGAGAATTTGATACGGGGAAGGGGGCTATTTTGTCGGTCCTGTATGAAATCGCAGATGGCATCCCCAGGTTTTACAGATGTGTTTGCAGCACTGGTTGCTGTAGTCAACACTAAGTTTCCTGAGGTGGGCGAGCTTCTTTTGAGAAGGATTGTTTTGCAGCTCAAGAGAGCATATAAACGGAACGACAAGGTATGTTTCTGCCTGTTTTTAGTTATTTCATTTGATTTGCTGTTGGATGATGGGAACCTTTTTACACTTGGAAAAAGATTTTGTTCTAATCTGGTTTACTTTTTGTTCAGCCTCAATTACTAGCTGCTGTTAAGTTTATTGCACATTTAGTGAACCAACTAGTGGCTCATGAGATCATAGCCTTGGAACTGCTTACCGTGCTGCTTGAGAATCCAACCGATTCAAGTGTTGAGGTTGCTGTTGGCTTTGTCACAGAGTGTGGATCACTTTTGCAAGATCTCTCACCTAAAGGCTTGCATGGTGGGTATGCTGTTGGAATTGAGTTGCTGTCGTGTATGTGTTTAATATTATATGTGTTTATTAGAGTTTATGCAATTATGAACAATATATTTTTTTTCTATTAGCATCTTCTGCTTTTCTTTCTCATAATAATTGCTTAAAAATATTTTTTTGGCACTTATACTGTCCTTTCGCTTTGTTTATGTAGTTTAATTAATAGATTATTATATAGAAACTGAAAAATTGTAGAAGTAGTTAGAAAATAAGATTCCTCAGTGCATGTTAAGCCATTATGAAGCAAATTATCGTCACCGCCCTAAATCCCTTGAACACTTCATCTATTGATGCTGGATCTAGCATTTGGAGTCTGCTCTTAGAGTGCCATAGTTGCACCTGTATCCTGTACCTTATTTTCTGTCAGATTTCAGATCGTAAATCTTCATCTTGGAAGGTTTAAATCATAATCTTTTTTTTTTTTTTGCTTGGCTAATCATTTTAATCATTTGCATTGAGAGACCAGGATTTATATTGGTTTGGATTTAGCTGCAGTTTTATTCCATCTTTTTTTTCTTTGATAAACTTTTATTCCAGTCCTTAACTCAACTTCATTGACTCTCTGTGCGCGTTCATTTTGTTATAAATGGATTATGCAGTCAATGATTTTGACCATGCCCTAACGTGAAATATCTTGCATTCAATGTAGATCATTCTTTCGAGGTCTTCAATCTTTTATTCGTTATATTTGTGGATATTGTATTTTTGGTTTCTAAGGCTTACACATCTTTTTCTTGCTAAGTTGTACTTGGTGCTAAGTGCTTATAATTTTTAGTAGTTTATTTATTACTAAGTTATCATCTTTTTTATCGTATAGGAAGCCAGGGAGGTATGGTTAGTTAGCCACATTTAGCAATTTCTCTTCTACATTGAATCACATTTTGTACACTAGACATACAGAGGGTTACCAATAAAGCCATCACTTGCCATGGCATTTTGATGGCTTCGTTGGGCCTAGTCACCAACAATTTTGTGACAGTTCTTTGTCTTCAGTAAATAATGGTATCCTTCAATTAAACAGGGAGGACCTGTGGAATTACTTATGTAAGTGAAAAATAATAATAATAATAATAATAATAATAATAATAATAATAATAATAAGTCACTCGGAATGATGTTCCTAAATTCTTAGTGTCAACTCATTTTATATTTTAGGTCGTATTGGTATTTATTGGGTAAAAAAATATTTGTCTAGTTCATTAATGGAATTTCATTAAAGTGGTACATGGGGAATATTCAAAGGAGTAGTCAACCAGAAAATGAGAAAGAAAGGGAAAAGTACACGAAATTAACATCTGAAAAACGAATCATCTAAGACATCCATGATGCTAAGAGTGGAAAAGTTGGCCGGTAGTTGATGTCCGCTTGTAGAAGGCCTTGAGTAATATGAACTTGAGCTGTACCACCAGTATCTCCTTTACTTCAAAAATGTGCATATTCCTCTCCCAAAGGCACCACATATCCCCACTATTGTTTGTCAAAATTCCCCTTCCAAGAGGCTAACAAACTATTATCAAATTAGGCATAACCCAACTAACTTCGGATAGGCAGAATAGCAAAGTCCACAGCTCCTAAGTGATAGGACAGTTCATTAAAAGGGGGGGTTGTAATCGTGCCTAAATGTGGCATGTATCTTGATTTTTTTTTTATAGTATTTTGTAGAATTACTGACAAGAATATAGATTTAAAAAAGTCAAATAAATATTATGATCCCTATTTCAAATCAGATGGGATCAAAACCCTGTGCCTATTCTGATCCCTATCTGATTTGAATTTAATATTGACTGAACCAGTGTTTTCTGACCAGTGAGATGTCTTAGGTTACACTGGGAAGTTGCCATCCTTTGTTATCTGTGATAGCACTAAGTTAACAATTGCCTTGACGATATAGAAACATGGTATCTGGAATAGTGCCACTCATGGCTGTGGCATATATGTAACCTTGGATGGTGGCCTGGTGTTAAATGGTTAGTGTTTGAAAATATTGTTTAGTACTCAAAATTTGTTTACTTATGTAGTACTTATATTATGAAAGACAAGTAGAGAGTTTCTTTTGATTATTTACGTGTTTAGCTATGTCAAACTTTTGGTTCATTATGTTCTATGCTTGGCAATCAATTTTTCCATGAGATTATGTCATTCCTATCCTCTTTCTTTTATTTTTACTGGAATATATTTTAGTTACTGTACAGTGTACTCAAGGTTTACACTTCTACAGGAATATTTGAGCGTTTCCGTGGGATTCTTCATGAAGGTGAAATAGACAAAAGGGTTCAATTTCTGATAGAAGGGCTATTTGCGATAAGAAAAGCCAAGTTTCAGGTATGTTTTTTTTTTTCCCTCCCTTCTTTTTTAGAATTATGGTATGACATACTACTATTAGTGTCCAGGGGTTTGAGGGATATCCCAGTGGTTCCAGAACCTCTTGTGGTGTTTGGGCACTGGGTTTGAACCCCAATCAGCCCCCTCCCCCCTATTTACGTAGCAAAAAAAAAAAGAAAAAGAAAAAGACTATTAATGTCCAAGGATGATTAGAATAAAGATACCCTCTGTGATTTATTCGATTGCAGGGGTACCCAGCTGTTCGTCCAGATCTGGACCTTGTAGAGCAGGAAGATCAGATAACCCATGAGATCTCTCTCCAAGAGGAAATAGATCCAGAGATTGCCCTTGGTATGGCATTATGCTGAGCTGTCTTCTGCTTCTTGATTGTTCTAGCTATGGTTATGTATTGATTTATATTTTTCTTTCTCCTTGTCAGATATATTCAAGCCAGATCCTAATTTCCTTGAGAATGAGAAGCGTTATGAAGAGTTGAAGAAAACCATTTTGGGTGATGAGTCTGAGGATGAAGAAGGTTCAGATGCAGCTTCAGATGATGATGAGGATGATGATGAGGATGAGGATGATGATGAGGAAGAGGATGAGGAGCAGATGAAAATAAGGGATGAAACAGAGACAAATCTTGTAAATCTTCGGAGGACAATCTATCTAACAATTATGTCCAGTGTAGATTTTGAGGAGGCAGGTCATAAGCTCCTGAAAATTAAACTAGAGCCAGGTCAAGAGGTATGTGTTGCAAGCGTTTCCTGATGTTACTGCTGTAAGATCGAAGTCTCCTTATTTAGTATTTCCTTGTTTAAGATGAAGTAGGGAAAGATAGATAAATAATGAATATTTTTTCACAATTTGCTGAGTCTCTGCAAGTTATTGGTACTTGGCTAGGAATCATTATTAGGTAGAGGAACTAGAGCTGGGTTCTGAGTCTCCTGTCCAGCATGAAGACACCCTTTACTCCCCTTTGGTATCAAGTGAATCAATGAACAATGAACGAATAAACAAGATGGATTAGATTCACCATGCATACTCTTAACATTTCAGATTGCTAGATGTTATTACATGACAGTATCAAATTTTTTTTTCTTTATTCTTAGCTTTTGTTTTTTTAACCCCCACCCCCTAAACGATTAGAATTCATTAGTGGTTTCATGTTCTAACTTGCCTTGGTGCTTAGATTATTTCCCTTGGGTACTTCAGTCACTATTAGGGGTGTAGAGAGGCAAGCCACAGAGACCCCAAGCTTAGCTTCTTGCTGCTTAGGCTCAGCTAATTGAGACTTGACAAGGAGTTGAGTTAGGCTAGAAGAATTCGATAACTCCTAAAATTGAATGCTTAAAATAATAAAAGAAAAAATCTTACAATAATACAATTGAAAGCTTAATAATAATAATATATTAGCATAATTTATTTTAAAGAAAAAATCTTGAATCAAATTCTGTATTACTTGAAGACTTATAGTTGTCTTTGTGGCTTATGCAGATGGAGTTGAACATTATGCTCTTGGAATGCTGTAGTCAGGAGAGAACTTACCTCCGGTATTATGGTCTTTTGGGGCAGCGATTCTGCATGATCAACAAAGTTTATCAGGAAAATTTTGACAAATGCTTTGTCCAACAATATTCCATGATTCACCGGCTTGAAACAAATAAGTTGCGTAATGTGGCAAAGTTTTTCGCGCATTTACTTGGCACAGATGCTTTGCCTTGGCATGTTTTAGCCTATATTCGCCTAACGGAGGAGGACACCACTTCTTCATCTCGTATATTTATTAAGATTCTATTCCAGGTATAGAAGCGACATCAATTTTTTTCCCTCTAGTTTTGGTTTCTCCCTAGCATTTCTTCTGGAAGCTGTTGTATTCACTGTTGTGTTGTTTCTGTTGCAGGAATTGTCAGAGCATCTGGGCATCCGTCTGCTGAATGAGCGTCTTAACGATCCCACAATGCAGGATTCCTTTGAATCTATCTTCCCAAGGGATAATCCCAAGAACACACGGTTTTCAATTAATTTCTTCACATCCATTGGACTCGGTGGCATCACTGAAAACCTACGTGAGTACTTGAAGAATATGCCACGCCTTATTATGCAACAAGAGCAAGCAGCATCAGAATCCGAATCAGACGACGAATCTGATAGCTCTGGTAGTTCGGTTACGGGGTCAGCTAGTTCAGAATCAGATCCATCAAGTTCAGATGAGAGTGAAAGGGATGACAGACACAGGAAGCGGAGGAGGAGAGACTAAGGGAATGTTATGATGTGCAATAGATATTAGGGTTTGATGTTTGCCATTTGTAATATTTCGAATCAACTTGTTTTCACATTCTGTAAAATTTTGCATCGACATGAATTTAGCATATACTAATTTTGTCTTTCCTCTCTCGAGTGGGGGAAGGGGCTTAATTTCAGGAACAATGCAACTCTAGAGGCTTATCATTCTACTACTGTTAGTTTTGTGTGTCTTCTTCGAGGTAGTTTATTTTATCCACTTCTCTGGGAGTTTGTATAACTTTTGAGCTTAAATGCGTCAAACATTTTTAATAGTCAATTTACAATACAGTTTGAGAAAATGATCAAATTTGTGCATTTTGCATTTGCCTTCGACTTTCAGGACTTTAATGTTGAGGTAATGCCGTAATAAATACCTCATGAGCAATCCGGACACTGCTTCGACGAGTCTGGATTGCCACGTAAGGTGTTTTTTTGGTAAGTAGTGTGACGATGTGAGTCAGTCCCTTGTAAGATCTGCAGCAAAAACAAAAGGAAAAGGATAAAACTGTTGTAGGAGGGATTGAACATTTTTCAGTTTACTTACAATTTTTTGATATTTGTCACTGTGAAGGAGCTAGGTAATTCCTTTTCCATAGTGCCATTTGGGCCTCTACTACCAGAAGCGAGGAACGAACCTAAGCCCCAGATTGTCCATGGGCTTTTTCTCTTTTTTTTTTTTTTTTTTTTTTTAATGACAAAAAGGGCCAGCAGGTGTGGGCATTTCCTGCGCACCACTTTAACTTATGTGTGTTATGGTGTGCAGCCACGTAGGCACCAATAAAACTTGACATTACTCGAATCTATAGGACTACAACTCTTAGACTTGTAGGTGGCTTGGTTAATGGATCACAAGGGCTTTTTATTATTAGGTCACCTCTCTATATAGTTACTGAGCATTCTCATCAGCTCTTTCAAATATACCCAATGCCAAATATTTGGCATACCAAACACAAAAATGAACATTCATCAGGTATGCTAAATGTGCTAAATTATAGAACATGTTACAGTACGCTCTCATTTTTAAGAGCGTATGGATCCAAATGTCATTTCTGTTTATTGTTTTTTTATTCATCTTTCTCTCTCCTCTCTCATCACTTTATTCCTTTTTTTTTTTTCTCTCCTCTCTCATTCTTCCTCAAACATTCCTATCAACCCATCTCTTCTTTCACTCTTTTTCATTCTCATTGTTGTGGCTTTTCTCTCTTCTGTTCAGCCTCGCCGATCTTTGTTGCTATGGGTGTTTTTTTTTTTTTGATTGTGTGGGTTCAGCAGTGGGTGGCTTCTCTCTTCTGTTCAGCCTCACCGTGCCACCTGATGCCGATCTCTGTTGCTGTGGGTCCTTTTTTTTTTTTTTTTTTTTTTTGCAGTGATTTGATGGGTGGGTTCAGCAGTGGGTGGCGACCTCTCTTCTGTTCAGCCTCGCCGGCCACCTGATGCCGATCTCTGTTGCTGTGGTTTTTTTTTTTTTTTTTTTTTTTTTTTTTTTTTTTTTTTTTTTGCGGTGATTTGATGGGTGGGTTCAGCAGTGGGTGGCTTTTCTCTCTTCCGTTCAGCCTTGCCGCGCCACCTGATGCAGATCTTTGTGTTTTTTGTTGTTGTTTTTGTTTTTCTATGGTAGTGGTTTTGGTGTCCTGCTGTGGTGGTTCTAGTGTGAGACGGTGGTGGGGTGGGATGTGGGGTGTTGATGGGTGGGTGGGTCGGCGGTGGATGGGTTAGCGGCGGCAGTGGGTGGGTGTGTGGGATGCGGTTGGATTGTGTTTTTGTTGTTTTGTTTTTCTACGGTGGTGGTTTTGGTGCTCTGCTGTGTTATTTCTGGTGTGAGACGGTGGTGGGTAGGATGTGGGTGGGGCGTTGATGGTTGCTGGCAGCGGGGGTGGGCTATGGGTTGTGGTGGGGGTGGTTGGTTTTTTTTATTTTGTATTTTTATATATTGTTGGTTTTTTTTTAATGTTATTTTAATATTGGAATATATTATTTTAATATATAGAATTGAAAATTAGAAGATGTGATAAATGGTGAATTGTAAAATGATGTGCTAAAATGATAAAGTAGGTTTTTGATGTGTCAAAATGACATTTTTTATGAGAGAGCTGATGAGAATGCTCTTAGATAGTTTAATAAACAATGATTTTAGCCCAACATATTGCTTTTGTTTTGTAATCATATCATGGTTAGTGTCAAAATTAAAATTTGTGGCGTTTGTCATGGAAATAACTCAGAATATATTTAATTAATTAATGGATTGATTACACTTTATATTCACTAGTGTATAATCTGTGCATATATACGGTACAATTAAAAACAACACAATTACACATATATGAATTCAAATTAAACCTTGTTTAAGTCATAGATATATACATGAGTTTTACTATTTCTTTCTTTTTTATTTATTTATTTTATTTTATTTTTTGGATATAGACATGAGTTTACTCTTTTTTATGGTTTATTTATATTAAACTCTTCGTCTTTTCCCCAACTTAACTCACATAGAATTTTTTTTTTTTTTTTTTAAATATGTATAGATAAGACAAGTGGCGCAAAATTAGACAACAATTAGAATCTAATTTGAAATCTAATTGGCTTTTCTCTCAGTTTTACCTACTAATATATATAGAGATAAGTAGTTTGGTTATGATTTTGTGACTAAAAAAGGTTACTGCACATTTGGGTCAAAATTTGCACTTTATCTTTACTTCAAATTTAGTTTCTTCATGTCCAAAGAGTGTTAACTATAATTATCTACTTGCAATTTTTAATACCCATGCACTTCTGACACTACTGAACTCTAAAGTTAAGATAAATCCTTTCGGTCGCTATATAGAGACCCCATCAGTGGCCTTGTTTGCTACTTCACTCACAATTTGCCTTACATGACAACTAAACAATAATGAAAAGACGAATATGAAAGGGATGGTGATGAGTGTGAGTGACAGTCTCTTGCCCTGTGAACTAATGTCAAGCACAACTTACCACTACAACCTTTGCACTCTTCCTATAGTAATGCTAAAGCAATATCATTCCCCAATTATTCATCCTTCCTAGTTAGCTATCTCGATGTTAACGTGTTACCTACACACATTTGTTTGCACTACACATCATGTTTCAATCTCCATAACCCTTTCTATCAATGATTCAATATTCTTGTATTTAGCAAAAAAAAACAAATATTCTTTTTCAGAAGGCTTGGAAGGACCACTCCTAGAATTTGTTTCAATATGTCTACTTGTCTTAGAAGAGAACTTTCCATTTTGTATCTATTTGCCGCCACTCGGTAACTTAATTCCCACTTGCACGTAAGGTCTTGTTGCTTAATTATAAACGTGTATGAGAACCAATTTTACTAAATTTAACAATATTCTTGTCCACAAGCAAGCAAATAATTAAGCACATATACTCTTTTTAAGCATAGTATATATCTAGATAAGGTTGCATATGTATGCATAATAGAACCCTCTGCTTCAAGATAATATCAATGTCTAATAAGTATTATTTTTCATGTGTGTTCTAATAAGTATCACTGTTTACTAAAAAAAAAAAACTTTGAAGTCATTTGCAACTGTTGAAGTTGGCTTGCACAACTAGTAATAATAATTAGCTCCATGATAAAATATCTATCATTGAACAAAAAAAACCTGGAATCAAATTTTATTTGTACAAAAAATGAATTTATTGATGTCTTCATTTGGAAAATTATCTTATCAAACTGTATCATGGAACGCCTTTCTCATAACACGTGGGTCTCATAGATGAGTGAAGTGCACCAAATATGAGAGAGGTGTGGATCCATGAGATGGTCTCATGATATACTTTTTTTCTAGCTTGAATTGCTTGATGGTAATAAAATGATTTTAAAAAAGAAAAAAAAACCAATCACTCTTATTTATTAAGGGCATTAGAATGTGTACCTTGAATGGAAAACCAATGCTCAAAAACTTTCATTATACGATAAAGAGACAATTGTATGGCATAATTGTAAAGGCACATCATTGTAAGGCAATCCAACTATCTAAAACTAAAAGAAGTCATGAAAATTGAATCTTTATTATCTTCCATTTTGTTAGAAGGCATATCCTCTATCAATCAAGATTGGGTCATCATTAATAATGAGTGGCTTTAACAGTCGACCAAATTTCTTTTTTTTTTTTTGGTGAAAAAGACGATTCAATACAAAACAACTAAGAGCCTACAGCAAGAACAGGGCAGCGCCTGTCAAAAAACAAACCAATAAAATCAGCCTCAAAGGCTTCCAAAACGCCCTCAGGTGGACTATGATAAACATCATCTACTAGTTGGTCAGAGCCCATCCTTGCCATAATGTCAGCACAATGATTGGCTTGACGGTAACAATGTCTGATCTGTACCTGTTGAAAGCAGCTCAACAATTGCCTGCAGTCATCCAACAAGGGAGAAACTACAATGTTTACATAGTTGGAGTTTAGCACAGCATCCACAATAACTCTAGCATCAACTTCAACTAATAAACATTGAATATTAAGGCTGTTGCAAAGGGCTAAGCCATCTCTAAGGCCCCACATTTCTGCTACAAAGCTACTAGCTGACCCAATGTGCTTCGTGAACCCCGAAATCCACCTCCCATGCTCATCTCTTACGACACCACCACATCCAGCCCGACCATTACTAGCCATATGAGACCCATCAGTATTAAGCTTCTTCCACCCAATTGGAGGTCTCTCCCACCGAATCCGCTTTATCACACTACAAACAGAATGTCTCGGAGAAATTGCACAACACAGAAACTCATAGGCTTGAGCACGAATGTAAGTAACTAAACCCGGGTTAAGACTTCTACCATTGAACACACTTTGGTTTCTGCTTTTCCAAATACTCCACACAGCAATAGGAAAAAGAATCCTCCACTGAAAACCTCCTCGGATACTACTGTCCTTCCCATTAGCTCTCAACCACTCCTGAGTATCATACCTCCAAAAGTCTCGATTTTGAAACCCAATCCCCAGCTGACCCCACACAGCCTTAACCCTTATACAGTCCCTAAGAGCATGCAAAATAGTCTCAGGCTCCATTTGGCAAATGGGACAACAATCATCTTCCCCCATACCCCTTTTCACCAAACACCCTTTCACCCCTATACTGTTATGGCCACATTGCCATAAGAAAGTCTTGATTCGAGGGAGAGCTTCAATTTTCCAAACCCACTCCAACTTAATTTGCGGCCTATGATCATCACCTATAGAAATAGTGTAAGCACTTTTTAGATCAAAAGCACCCCTCGGATTGCCTGCCCAAGCCAACTTATCCCTTCCCCTACTCACTGCTGAAACCGGAGTTGCTTGAATCAAGGATTTCAAGTCTGAAGGGAGATCAAAAGAAATCTGATCCCATTGCCACCCCACATCTGTCAAAACATCTTTCACCTTTAAAAGAGAGGCTTCTTGGGTTAAAGGGCCTTGGATTAGGTGGCGCAAAGGACCTTGAGCCATCCATCTATCAAGCCAAAAATTTAAGGAACTATCTCTTCCAATCGTCCACATTGCTCCTTTGTTAAAGGTACCCATCCCATTCTTCATGGCTCTCCAAATCGGGGAGCAAGGAAGCCTATTCACATTACTTGCATTTACTCTTCTATTGTTGCAATATTTCTGCCTTAATACTTGTGACCACAAAGCATTTGTTTCCGTATGAAAACGCCAATTTAACTTGGCAAGAAGAGCATTGTTTCTACCCTTTGCAGCCTGCAAACCAAGGCCCCCTTCCTCCTTAGGTTTAACCACTTTGTGCCAGCCAACCCAGTGAACTTTCTTAGAAGCTTCAGACGAACCCCATAAAAAATTCCGGTTTACCCGGTCAATACCCTCAAGAATTCTAACCGGCAATTGAGTACACTGCATGACATAAGCTGGGATAGCAGCTGAGGAGGCTTGAATGAGCACCGTGCGACCAGCTAGTGAGAGCAAATTCGCTTTCCACCCCGCTAGTTTATTCTTCACTCTATCAAGAATGTAATTGAAGTCTTGAGAAGAAGAGCCAGAGTGTCTAATAGGGAAACCGAGGTATTTTCCAAGTGATGGAGTAGAGCGGAATCCAAGGATGTCACAAAAGGACTCCCTACTGTCCCTATCCACATTAGGCGAAAAGAAAACTCTTGACTTGGCTTCACTCACAGTTTGCCCTGAGATATTGCAAAATTCATCCAACACATCTCTTATCATAGAGCAATTGGAGGCATCTGCTCTAGCAAAGAGAACTAAATCATCCGCAAAAAACATATGGGAAAAAGCCGGGCCACTTTGAGATACTTTAACCGGCTGCCAAAGTTTAGCATTGCATTTTTCTTGGATAAGCTGTCCAAGGAACTCCATACATAAAATGAATAGGTACGGTGACAAAGGGTCACCCTGCCTTATTCCTCTCGACGGATAAATTGGATCCAAAGCTTCCCCATTGAACAAAATTTCTGTCGACACTGTAGAAACATAGCTCATAATGATGTCCACTAAATCCACAGGGAAGTTAGCTCTAATCATCATATCCCTTATGAAATTCCACTCAAGCTTGTCATAAGCCTTCTCCAAATCAATCTTCAAGGCCATATACCCCACTTTTCCTCTTTTTTTGCTAAGAGAATGGATGATTTCTTGCACTATGATTGCATTATCAACACTTTTCCTTCCCGGAACAAAGGCTGATTGGAGAGGGGAGATAAGTTTATCCAAAAAGGGCCTAAGCCTTGCAACAATTATCTTTGTGACAACTTTATAAACAGTGTTACACAAGCTGATAGGCCGATAATTACCCAACGTTTCAGGACCTTGCACTTTAGGAATGAGTGCAATGTGAGTCCTATTCAAGTACTCCGGCATTTTCCTCTCCGCAAAGATTTTTCCCACTTCCTCCAAGACCGACTTGCCCACAACCAACCAGAATCTTTGGAAGAATCCGGCATGCAGCCCATCCGGACCAGGTGCTTTGAAAGGTTTGAGCGACCAAAGGGCTGATTTTATCTCCTCCTCAGAGGCAGCCCCACTGATACTCATCTTTTCCTCCTCAGACAACTTAGCTTGCCATTGAGAAACTAAGGGATGACATCGAGCGCTACTTAAAAGAGACGAAGTGTACACTCCCTCAAAACCTCTTCTAATGAAGTCCTTGATTTCATTCTCCTCGTGGATCCATTCTCCAGTTAAATCTTTGATAGCCAAAATCCGGTTTCTTTTCCTTCTGACCAGCGTCGAAACATGAAAAAAGGCTGTATTTCGGTCCCCCTGAACCATCCAATTCACTCGAGATTTTAAGGCCCATAATTCCTCTTCTTGCCTAAGCACCATATCAAGCTTCTGATGAAGATCATTCTCCAGATTGAGAAGAAAGTTTGAAGGCCTAGCCGAAATTACCCTCTGGATACCATTTAACCTAGCCATAATGTTTTTCTTCTTTTCAAAAATATTCCCGAAGTGCAAACGGTTCCAATTGGCTGCATCTTCAGTGAAAGTGTTAACTGCCTCAGAGAACACAGGATTAAGATGCCAAGCCCGAGATACAACCTGAGGGAAAGAAGGGTCAGACAGCCAGCACGATTGGAATCTAAAAGGCCTTTTCCTCCCTGTAAAACTTCTTGGCAGCATTTCAAGCAGGACGAGGCAATGATCTAAATGACATCTAGTAAGGTGAACAACTTTTGCATCAGGAAACAACAAACACCAGCTAGGATTCACAAAAAACCTATCTATCCGTTCTTGGATTAGAGCTTGGAGAGGCCTTTTATTTGTCCAGGTAAACCGGGCCCCAGTGAACCCAATATCAATCATGCTACACTTATCTAAACATTCTTTAAATAATAAAGATCTACTCACACTCACAGGTCGACCCCCAGACTTGTCTTCTCCCATAAGCGGCTCATTAAAATTCCCAGCAAGAACCCACGGCAATTCATGCAATTCAGCCACCTTTATTAAATTATTCCATAAAATATGCCGTTCAGCACTCCTAGGACTAGCATAAATGGCAGAAAACAACCAATTATAATCAGAGTTTGGTACCTTTACAATAGCATGAATCTCCTGTTCCGTGCTAGACAGAGGCGTGACATCCACCCTTTCAGAGTTCCAGAGCATCCACAAACCCCCAGCAAGGCCAATAGTGTCTGTATGAATAGCATTCTCGAAAGGGAGCCTGTCAGTAATACCCCTAGCTCTCTCACCGCCAACTCGAGTCTCCATTAGAACCAAGATTGCTGGATTATGGATACGGACCAGCTCTCTGACATGATTTAGGAAGTTGGGCTTGAGCGCCCCCCTACAATTCCATATTATCACATTCATAAAAATAGTATGATCAAAATTGGAACAATCCTTACTCAGGACGCATTAGCATCGCCTCCACCCTCAAATTCCATCCGGTCCGCTTCTGCCATTCCCTCATCTGCCCTGTTCTCAATACCATCTCTAGAGAACGCAAATGAACCCACATCTCCGTTGCCATTAGGAAGGACTACGAGAGCTTCACGGCCTACCTGCTGCCCATTATTGAGATTGGCTGCCTTTCCGCTTTGCACAACTTCTTTTTCTTGCACACTGAGGTTCTCAACCAGACTTGCCTTCACCCCTTTGCATTCACCTCTGTCAATAGGAATATCCACTCCCAAACCATCTTTAACTTCGACTTGGCCCACCCCAAAATCCGAATTGGGTTCATTCGGATCTTCACAAGATGCACCTCTGGGATGATTACCCATCCCTGACCGTGACTTTGCATTGAAATGAAAATTCGAAGCATCTCTTTGCTGTTGGGAACCATCGGCGCTAGACATATTAGTCTCTTCACTAGGCGCAAAATCAAACAAACTAACTGAGAGAGATGGGTGTTGTGAACTACCCCCTTCAACGGCGCCTGGAGACCAAACTTTATGCAACCTAGCCCGAGCAAAGTCCTTTTTGCCCTTTACAGATGCCTTAGTAACACCTTTCGGAGTAACTCCTTCTTTCCCTTGTCGATTTCCTGATAAATCAAGCCCAGTGGGTGTTGGGCCACCATTTAAAGCGTGTTGGGCTTGGTAATTGGACACCTTTCTCAAACCTTGTATAACACTTCCAATTCGGGCCCCATTGATTAATCCTGATGGTGAGTGCTTCCTTTTGGCCTCCCTCAAGGCTTCAGAGCTATTATTCGAATTAGTTGGCCCTTCAATAATCCTGGAATCAAGCCCATGCATCCCATGCGCTTGTTGTGGCTGTACAGTTACCTGCGGAAGCAAAGTTCCACTACTTCTGGTGTTTCTTGTCTTCTTGCGAGTAACCACAACCCACGGTCCATAATTCCCTTCAGACTCCTTCTCATGCTCCTTCTCATGCTCTGCATGAAGCACGCTCCTTGTGGGGCCCTCCTTGTCTTCAGCCACGTCAGAAACATGCACACTGCATGAGCCTGGTATCACCCCTCGGTCTTCCTCTGTCACCGTAGGCTTTGGAGAAAAATCTCGCCGGATAGTAAACGGACAGCTTTCCCTACGGTGTCCAACTCTTCCACAATCAAAGCAAAGCCTATGAATCCCTTCATATGAGACCGACTGTTCAACCTTTCCAATCAAAATGCCAGTTACGAGTGGTTTAGTAACATCTATTTGAACACACAATCGCGCGAACCTACCACGAGTTTCAGACGCAGTGTGTGTATCAATTCGCAAAACAGTACCAACAGTCTTCCCAATCTGCATGAGAGCCTCCTCATTGTAATATTCAATCGGTAACTCAGTAAGCCTAATCCATACAGCTACAGATGAGACATTAGCCGTCGTTGGTCTAAAATCCGGCTCCCAAGGTCTGATGGAAAGGAAGTGCTCACCGATGAACCAAGGCCCTTTCTTGAGTATGGAATCATAGTCTTCTTTCAAAGAAAACCGGGTAAGGAAGAAGCCATGCCCCAAGTCTACACATTCCAGCCTTCCCGCTGGTTTCCAGAGTGACAACAATCTATTATGAAGGAAAGTAAATCCAGCAGAGCGACCAAAAACTTTTACTATGAGAGCTCTTTCCCATGGTCTCCGGATTTGCCGTTTGAAGTCCTTGGAGAAACTCACCGCCGCAAGCCCTTCTCGCAATGCATTCATCTCTCCTTCATCTGAATCAGATTCATCTTCCATTCGATCCACAAGGTTGAAAGCCTGGGAAAAGGCACCAGGAATCTCCCCTATGAGTCTGTCCTTAAAGGATGTTGCTCGGTTCCAGTGACCATAGCAATGGCTGGGAGACGATGGCATTGAGACCTGCCCTTCGTGGAAGCCTGAATGGTTAACGTCCTTCACCTTCTTGTTACTGCGCGCGAGTTCTTCTTGTTCCTCTCGAGAGAGAGCGAGAGAGTTCGCGAGAGAGTCCATTAGGTCTCCGGATTTGCCGTTTGAAGTCCTTGGAGAAACTCACCGCCGCAAGCCCTTCTCGCAATGCATTCATCTCTCCTTCATCTGAATCAGATTCATCTTCCATTCGATCCACAAGGTTGAAAGCCTGGGAAAAGGCACCAGGAATCTCCCCTATGAGTCTGTCCTTAAAGGATGTTGCTCGGTTCCAGTGACCATAGCAATGGCTGGGAGACGATGGCATTGAGACCTGCCCTTCGTGGAAGCCTGAATGGTTAACGTCCTTCACCTTCTTGTTACTGCGCGCGAGTTCTTCTTGTTCCTCTCGAGAGAGAGCGAGAGAGTTCGCGAGAGAGTCCATTTTTTGTTAAAATACTAACCCTAGAACTTTTCAATGCTCAACAATTCCGTCAAAACCCTCAAAAAAATAAAAAAATAAAAAAAAATAAAAAACCCAATTCCGTCAAAGCCTAGAGAGAAAAAATATCATGTCATTTGGTAAGAACTAACAATGTAATTTCCTGGAAAAGAAAGGCTCGAGACGAATGTAGGACTTGTTCAAAGTAGTAAATTTTCAATTTCTTTGACGTGTACTTTCTGTCTAATTGTTTCAACTTTCCAGGGCTCAGCTAAGAAAATTTTCCAAGTTCAAATACTTTCTCAGTTTCACTTCCTTTTACAGTCAAAAATGACCAACCCACAATAGACTCTAAAGTTAAAGACAAATTATCAGTTATTGTTAGCACCTTCTACAAGTTCTCTAGAAATGTTTTTCCTTCTAGCATAAGTAGAATAATTACATTAAAAAAAAAAAAAAAAAAGACCGATTATCATTTGTGATTTTCCAAAATAAAAAATAAACAGAATTAGAAGAAATTACAGTAAACCCAACTATGGTTATGCCCATTTTCATTTTGCCTACCCGTAATTCAAAACTTAATATTTTGTCCACCTGAGGTAATTTTCATTAGAGATCTATTACCCACTTCTCCTTTTGCCATTAGAAAAACATGTTTTTAGGGAAAAAATAAACATTACAAAAATAAATAAAAAAAAGTAAGTTTTGTATTGTTTAAGAACTTCTATGAGAACAAAGTGGAGAAATAGCAAACAAATCAAAGGGCTCAATGAAATCACTTTTATAAACTGTGTGAACAGAAAAATCCGAGACAAAACAACAATCTTTGTTTTTGTCAGATATTGGTTATTGTTGGTGATGGTGGTTGCCGATTGCTCTGTTCTCGATCATATCCAAGAGAAAAGTAAAGGTAGAGGAAAAATAAAGTAGAGAAGACTTCCCTGAATTTGGCGATGAGCTTTTCAGTTAGAGCCGTGATTGAGTAAAGGAAGGGAGAGAGCTTTCTTTGTTTCCTTTTCCTTGCCAATCCCCCTTTTTTTTACTCTTTTATTGAGACCCAAGGCTTTAGTGGGTCAGCTGAGATTGTATTGACGGGGTTTTCATAAGCTTTTCACCAAACACCTTAGCAGCAAGGCAAGAAAGGAACGTCATTTTGTTGACACCCTATTTTGCAATCTGTATTTAACCTCATAGAGAGGGTAAAAGGGTAATTTTTCCTTGAAAATATGTATCTTAATTCTGGTCACTAGATACTTAATCTCACTTCACCAAAACGATTTTGATATTGTAACAATCAAGCCCTAATCGGACCATCAAATGAAAATTATCATCAAATCAAGTTTTAATGGCCGTGATGTACTATCACAAATTGAGTTCGACTATATATGATTATGAATAATTGATTCCAATTGGTTATAATTATATTCAATTTGAGATTAGTGATGTGTCATAATTTGATTGGTTAGGATTACATTTTATGGCAAGGTTGCACATACCTAATTAATTAGATAGTTAAACATTAATTATTCAATGAGTAATTTGTGCAATTATCTTTAATTAGAGTAAATTTAGAACCAATTAAGTCTGAGATGGGAGTAAATTGAGCCATTTAATGTTAATTGGGAGCTAATTTGGGGCCTATTAATGTTAATTGTGCTGAAACCATTTTCTAATAAATGACCTCTGCTCACAATTTCATCGATATCTCTCAAAATATTTTGAATCTATGAATGAGGTTAATTTTCCCAAAAATTAAACATTCGGGGCTTCAATTTGAGTATAAGAACAAGACAATTCCGATCAGAATTGAGTCAGATATGATTTTTCGAAATTGGCTCTATAGGCTGTTATAGCAACTACGGGAAAACCGAATTTTGGCTTACTCCTCACTCCCACCAATCTCTCCATTTAATGCACCAGATTTCCCCAAAGGAAATGAGGTCTAGGTTTATGATTCTTTGTTAACCCTCATTAAATGGCATTCCATTTATATTTCCTCAACCACTACTATATAAACCCCTCATCTCCTCCATTCCAAGATACAAAAAAAAAAAAAAAAAAAAACTCTCTCTTCTCCTCGCTTGAGTTCTAGTGAAATTGAGTAGTTTTGTCATATCTTAATCTTCTTGAGACTCAAGGTATTGAGTGAGATTCACTCTCCTTCTCCTAACTTTTCTTTTCTCCACCCTTGGGACCTCCATCAAGAGTCTCATCCTCCACCATATGGATCTTACATGAAGGTATAATCCCTTTTCTAACTTGTTTTTATGTTGCCATGATGAGACTTTAAGATTAAAAGTATGATAGTAATTATTTAAATTCTCTTAAATATGTTTGAATGCTTTTCATTGTTCTTATATGTTCTTCACATGTTCTTGGTTGTTCATCACATGTTCATGCAGAATACTAGTTTTAATCTTAAATTTACATCAAAAATATGAAAAACATATTTGTTTAATAATTCTTTCAAATCCTTGAATCTAGGATATCACCATCCACACACATTCACCAAAATTTATTTTTCAATCCAAATAAAATGCTTAATAAATGAAATTAGAGTTTATCACATGCACACACAATGAATTCAACATGCAAATTGATTGATAACATATTTAATGATGTGATATGAATGTTGGCCACCATAGTCCAGAAGACCGGTTTCACCGGGTAAGGTGGGTGCCTAACATCTTTCCACCTTATAACATAGCCTCTGAACTTAGATCAAAGGTTGATAAACCAATGTTTATCCTTATAATTTTCAATTACTAGATTGTAACTAGGAAACAAAACTATGTACTTTATCTTAGATTATACCTAGGACCAAAGTCATGTAATTTTCCTATAATCAATGTAAGTTCAATTGAAAATTAATAAAATGAGGAATTTTTCAATTTTGGTTTTCTTATTTATCCTAATAATTAAATAAGTGGCGACTCCATTGTAAAACCCTTAATTTAAAGGGTAAATAAAACTAGTCGAACCGCCATTTTGAGAGGCAATAACATGACTCTACCCATTCACGTGGGCTTGGCCCAACATCCTATAAAAACCGGCCGGGGCACGGTCTCTTACAGTGGCGACTCCATTGGGGATATTGAAGGCTAAGTTTCAATTAGGTTATGATGACCAACCATGTCATTGTTTGTTTATTACTTTTTGTATTTAATATGTCATTATATTGCAGGTCATGCATCATTTGTTTGAATGAAATTTATTTTATTTGTGTGCTAGCCCGAAAGCTCGGCAATATTAGCCGTGGATTGTGGTCTTCCTGAGACTCACATACCTAGCAATGAACCTATCACCCACTGTGATAAGGGTCATCATGGTTATACCATGGTAGTTCATAAGGACAAACAGTACCGTTCGGACCAACGCGGCACCCCTGGTGTCACAAGTTGAGAGGTATAACGTCCTAACTTGTGGGGACCGTTAACCTACCTTCTACCCATGTTGTAATGACCCATAGAACATACCTTTAGGTCGGTCTATGTAAATTGCATTGCATTACACGTGTATGGACGTTGTTTGAACCATGATGACTCAAGTCCAAAACTTGAGCCCATCATAATTGTTTGAACCTTGTATTGTTGTGAATGAATTCAAGCCCAAAAACCTATGATTGAACTCTAATTGGTATGAAAACCCAAAATTGTTTCTTGAATCATTTTAAGCCCGCCACTTGAGCCCATCAAAAGTGTATAGGCATGATCAACATCAAAAGCCAAAAGCTCACAAGATGCATGCCTTCCAAGTGCAAGCCCGAGCCATTTCATCATAATCAAGGTTCAAGCCCACCAAGTCTCAAGCATCCTAAATGAACCAAGAAGAAGCAAGTGGCCCAACTTTGCCTCAGTCCACATTTGGTTTACAACATCATGGTTAAACCTAAAGTTTATTTGTTTATTCCATGTTTCTATGTTTCTTTGAATTCAAATTTTTCATGTAGCATTTAATGAGCTTTGTTTGTGTGTATATATATATATATATATTTCAAGATTTCCAAATCTTTCCAAAAAAAAAAAAAAGAGAGAAAATTTTTCAAATGAAAAATAGTCTTTAGACTAGGGCCATTAAGCCCTTAAGTCATTTTTTGAAAAAAAAAAAAAAAAATTGAACTAAGGGCATTGGTCTTCCTAGTGACTTTTTCAAAAAGGCCTATTTTTTTTCAAAGACTTCAAGATTCTTTAAAATATTCTTTTCAAAATGGTAAATGAGGATCCCTTAGACAAAACTTTTTCTAAATTGTGATGTTTAAAGGCTTGAACAATCAATTTGTACTGAGAAAGTATTAATTTCATTTGATCTGTGTAAACACTTTTGCTAAATTACTTTGAATAAAAGAAGAAATGGTCTTACAAGGCAATCAAAGAAAATCTATCTATCAGAAAATTCAAAAAATCTCATGCATTCATTTCAAAGTTCTGAAAACTTTTGTCTCCAATAGAGCATTCATACTTTTTCTTTTAAGAGAAATTTATTAAAAGAGCTCAAGTCACTATGCCTACAAGCAAGCATTGCTAGGGATAGGAGGCCATCTTTGGTAAAATAAGAGTATACCTTAATACCTAGAATGATCATTATCCATGCTAGCCCATTTGAGCCTTTAAATACTTAGCCTCTTTTGCACATGAATCCACTAAAATCTAAACCTAGGGTAA
>NW_027070030.1:0-7928 GCF_002906115.3 Quercus suber
TGTTTAGTATGTGTATCAAAATATTATTGATTTGATTGGATAACCACTTGACTTGACCATTAAGAGCTAAATTTTATCCATGACCCCCCAAAAAAAACTATTGAACATTGTTATATTCTTGAAATGCAACTGCCAGATGTGCTACTCCTTTAAACTTTGCAGTTAATGAGATCCTTTGATAAACATGTCATTCTTTGTTCTTCTTGTTTAGGAGTTGGGAATGACCCTAGAGAAGATCGTTACTTTAGCATCCCAAAGCAAGTAAGTGCTTTCGTACAATTTCTCTTTTCTTTCTGGGAGGTGGTAGACAATCAATAAATAAACACTGTTCAGATGCTCTTATATTATTATTCTGAAATCAGATTCATTTATGGATCAGGTTGGGAAGAGGTAAGTCTGTTTTCTGCCCTTGGTATTAGAAAGCAGGAATAAACTAAAACATATTGCGCTTAAATTTCTGAATATAGTACAGCTTTTTCTATAGTTATGATATTCTTGTTTATGTTAAATGGTAAGTGGAAATATGCTACTTTATACCTGAGTCGCAATTAGTCAACCCAAATTAGCTGCACCGTCCAACTCCTTTATGATTTCTATATAAAAGATGTAATGCTGAACATGCTTTAGTTATACAGAAATGTAGGTTATAAAATTTGAATTGATAGAGAAGTCTAATACTATTTTATAAATATAAAAGTGTGAGTGTATCGGGGCCCAGAGGATATAGGAGCTTTTAAAATCTCGTCATGTACAATGACACATACTTTTGCATAGACACGTAACCTATACCTAAGATACTAAAATTGCAGGCACAGACGTATGATCCTGAAGGTGAGTATGTGGCGTACTGGTTACCACAGTTACGAGCACTTCCAAAAGATGAAAGGAACTTTCCTGGGAAGTCATATATTGAGCAAGTTGTACCACTCAAGTTCAGGACTGTCAGTAAACACAGTAGTCAGGATATGGCTTTGGCTGCAAGACGAACCAATTTTAGAGGGAGAAAATAAAGAGGCATGATAGATAAAACTTGAAAAAGACAAAGATACAGCAGGTCCTGCATCTAATGTATGAGTGATGAGGAATTTTTTTCAGTAAGCTGTTTTTCCTCAATGCTGTTTAATATCTTATAACTTCGACAACGTAGGAACGTAGACGTCATATTTCATTTGCAAGCTTTCGAATTCATATAGATGCAAATAAGTGAGGTTGTTGCATTGAATACAAAGGTTTTGTAGTTCAAGTAAGGGTTCAGAGGACATTTTGCTGGATTTTCTCTACCTCTATTGATATTGAGCAGTACATCTTACAACTAATAAAGCTGGTTTGTTTCCTTAAAGAATAATTATATGTATAACACTTGTGAAACACTCCCTCAATTCAATGTAAGTTATATAACCATTACCAATGGCCACAACCTTGGCTTCCTTCCACATATATGGTAGCCATTGTAGTCATTATGTTGATCAGCAGCTGCTACTGTACCTGAGCACTTTGAGCATCTTATGCCAATCTTTTTAATAATAATAATATCATATTTTCCTAGAGAAAAAAAAAAGGGCTTGGTGTTGTGATGGGGAGAAAAGGTTTGAGCTTTAAGATTTAAAAAATATATATTTTTTTTTAAAAAGGCTTGTGGCCCGATAAGAAACTAAGAATTTCTTCCAAAAGTGAAAGCACTACAAATTTTCTTAATGAAACCAAGGCGAATTTTTATTCTTTTGTAAGTGTAATGAAATGGACTGAATTAGACCTAAGTGGATCAAATGGACGCAAGTGGACTGAATTGGGTGGAAGTGGGTTGTATTGGACTGAATTGGATCAAAGAGGGCTAAATTGGACTGAGTGGACTAAAGTGGATGGTAGTGGACCGAATTGGATCGAATGAGCCAAATGGACTTAAATAGACCGAAGTGGACCGAAATAAATCCAAATTTTTTCTGAATCAAAATAAATCCAAATGTCTAGCTAGATTTCCACTTTGGACCTCTAAAGTCTAAGCTAGATTTGGGTTATGTTATGTTGGGTAGTTATATGGTTTGGGTTGGGACTCTTTATCTCGTAAAAACCTAAAAACCCTTAAACAACCCAGAAATAGAAATTGGATTAGGCTACAGGCCTACAGCCCCATAGCCGAAAACAAATTGTTAATTAACAGTCTGGCCCAGGCGCTTCTATTACCCAAAAAAAAAGAAAGAGAAAAAACATATGTGGGAAACACAAAAATGAAGATGTAAAGAATCTCGCAGGGTGTATCGCCTCGCGACACAGCCGTGAAGCCTGGATTGACTAACCAAAGAAGCAGCAGCAGCCGGCACCTACCACCAAATCACACCCTAATAGTCAGAGAGAGAGCGCACAACAAATGGCTGTGAGTTTAAATTTCTTGTATTTCGATTTGTATTTTGGCTCTCTCTGATTGATTGAAATGTGGTCTCTATCTCTCTTTCAGCTACTAATTGGGTGTGGAGAATCGTCGTCTTCGGCGTCCCACATTGTTGTTCTACGATACTTGAATCGAGCCCTAGACTCCATCAAGCACGACATTTCTCACCTCTTCGCCAATCTTTTCTGCTTCAACACCAACTTCGATTCAAACGCCAAGTAACTTTTACTAACTCTTTCTCTACTCCTCCTTCACACTCTTTTTCACTTTGGGTGAATTTGTGAGTGTATAATTTGTTTTTGTTTTTGTTTTTATTTGATTTTCTTAACATTAATTTGTGAAGGAGTTGTGGGAATGAGGATATAATGCCTTCGTCTTTTGAGGATCTGATGGCAACCATTGGTGAGCGTTGCGAATTGAGAGCTCGAGACTGGTTATCGAAGAAGAAAGATGATAAAGGGGATCCATATGCAGTTTTCAATGTGTTGGATACAATGCTAAAGGACAGTTTGGAACGTTTGAAATTGATGAGGTCAGTCTTTTGATGTTTTGGGTACAATGCTAAAGGTTCATATTTGTCTCTCTCAGTTTTTTGAATAAAAGTTTGTGAATAGACTATTGCAAGGGCTGTAACTTTTACTAGGAGAAAAACATAGGGACTTGAAATTATCATTATATGATGATGGATAATGATGTGGCATAAACAAGTCCACCAAGATTTGTCAGACCCACAGGAGTGTCAGAAGCACGAAGATCCTTGGTAGGGTCAGGGCCAAGAGCTTGAAGAATATCTGACATCTTCTGCCACAGGCCAACTTTCCGACTTCCATTGAGCGGTGGAATTAGCCCCCAAAAAACAATTCGGGTTATCTTTAGTATTCACACGGCAGCCTGACAAACTGGTTTCCAAGTTTTATACAGCTGATTTACATCGTCATCCGTTATTTCACCAGTTGTGTGAATTTTCCTACCACAATGACCAAAATCATAACAGCAAAGATAAAACACACACACAAACACGCAAGCGCCACATTTAATGGAGCACAAACATATTCAAACAGCAAAAAATAACATCCTCTCTTTATTCACAGATAAAAACTTATATTTGCTTGAATTTACCTCAATATTTCGGAAGTGATATCAACATTATCCTCTTGTCTGTGTCGGTTGTTTTACTACGCGTAGTTGGCCGGCTCATTTTAATGACCTGACCGACCCTGCAGTTGACACAAGTAACAGATTTTCTAAAGACATAAGTATCACACTTCATTCTCTTTACATGCAAAAAATGCGCTTTTTTTTTTTTTTTAAGAAGTAATGATAGTAAAAAAAACTAATTAATGTGCACATGTAATTAACACAAAGAAGCCTCAAGAATTACAAGAAAATGCAAAATGCTTGCAAATCACTCCTGAAATTCTTAAAAACTATAAAAAGGTCATACCAATGCATGAAGCTCCTACTTTTTGGGGGCTTCAGGAGAGACACAACAGCAGGTCCTAAACCCCCAATCTTACCCTCCACTGCTTTCTTTCTTATGGAGGTTGAGTTTGAGCAAGATCCATTTTGATTGCTTATTTAATTGAAAACCCAAGTTTGTGTTTCGAAAATATCATCCGTCTGCTTTTTTCATAGAGAATAATTCAGGAGCAACCCAAAGTATTTTTTTTTTTCTTTGGTGAAGCCATCAGAGAAAGACGTGCATTGAGGCAAGTGAAACTAAGGCTCTGTTTGTGTTTCGAAGAACATTTCACTAAAAAAAAGAAAAGTTCTACCCAAGCATTGCAACCTGAGGAAGAATCCATTATAATTACCAATACCAATAATCATTAAGCACTCTCCACGGGCAAAAAAGCCTTACATTCACTATCTGCATTTACGCTAATTCTAGGTTTTCTTTGACACCCATTAAGGAAAACAATGTAATTCAAAAAACCCATCTTCAATTTGATCTTTTGTTTTAAAAAAATCATGATTAATTTACACAAGACTGAAAGAAAAAGGAACAAAAAGAACCCTAGGAATTGTTTATTATTATTATTATTAATCATAGCGAAATAACAGAAAATTATCTTAAAAAACAAAAAAACAAAATTACAAGTAGAAAGCTCTAAGTTTTACATGTAATGAAGTGAGAAAGATAAAGAAGTGTAAGTGTGAATACCTGATGAGAGCGAAGATCAAAGAGAAAGAAAGCTCTGACTGTAGCCAACTGAAAGATCAAAAGATACAAACTTTAAAAAGTAAAAAAACAGAAAACAGAAAAGAAAAATAAAAAGAAAAAGAGAGAGAGGGAGATAGGGAGAGAGAGAAACTTTACTGAAGTTATCTGAATGAATTTTTTTTTTTTTTTTTTTTTGGGGATGAAAGTTTATTTGTATGAAATTTTAATTTTCTAACTGGAGTTCACCGACAAATAAATTGCTGACAAAACTTTACCCTTTTTGTTTCTTTGGTTTTGGTATATAACTATATATAATAAGAGGAAAAGAGTTTATAAAAAAAAAAAAAAAGTGAAAAAGAAAAAAAAGGATATATATGAATTTTTGGCAAGAAAGGGTCACACGGTCTGAGAGAGAGGAAGGGTCAGAGTCAGAGGGGTTTTTTTTTTTTTTTGAGAGAGAGAGAGAGAAAGTTTTATTTTTTATTTTTTAATTTTAATTTATTTTTTGGGGGGTCAAGCTTAAGTCAGAGAGGACTAAGATTGAGTGACTTTTACAGCGTACAAGCATTCTGACTGACTGACATGATATGATTTACAGCTCTCAATTAATACTTGTTTGCCTTTCTTTTCTCCTCTTATTATAATACTGGATAAAGACAAACACAACACTGTTTATTCAAAAAGAAAAATCTGATATTTACTAAAAAACTTATAGTAAATCTAGGGAAAAATAAAGTTCTTAAAAAATTTAATTCACTTGCACTAGAAATATTATGATTTTCATTTTATAGCTAGATTCTTTTTTTAAGATATGGGACATTACAGTTCACCTTTTTTATATAGAAAGTTTTAGTTAATATTCTTTTGTTTCCTCTTGTCAAGCTTCTATACCATGATTTATCCATAATACATTCAGATCAATTCAGATAACATCTTCAATAATGAGTATGTTCTTAGAACGAAATAAACTGACTTGATCACAAAAATTCACTCAGATACGGACAAGCTGTAGTAACTGTTTTTCTTGATTAATCAATATGGCTTCAAAACATAAGAGCAAGACTGAGCAACTAATAATTTTTTTTTTTAAATCAATATATTTTATTGAAGCATAATTTATTAAAAAATATGAAGAAGTTTAAGGACAATGAATAAAAAATAAAAATAAAAAATAAAAAAAGCAGAGTAAAATCAAGTAGATTTTGAAGCAAAAAAGGAGGAGAATTTTCTTCTTTTCCATCAGGATAGGATTTAAAAAAAGAAGAAGAACACGCAAACGATTTCCATAATTACAAGTTTACAATCAACAGTCAACACGTAATCTATGTATAAATCTGAAAGCACAAAAAGTTCCCCGTAGGTAATCTCATCTCAACATTTTCTTGATACAAAGACCAAATAGAAGCAAATCAATTGAAAATACAGGACTCATTAGAAATAAGGAACAAAAAGACCCTAGTGAAGAAAAGAATCTGTCTCCCCTAATTACGTAGTTCCACTGAAATATGCTTTTCAAGTATCAATATGCTCGGAGGTTGCCCCTTTAGTTACTTCCTCAATCTCTGAACCAGCTCTTACAGTGTTGTTACTTGTCAGACCACTCTCACTGGCAGAACCACTGGCATTGTCGATTGCATCATCAGTGCCCTGTGTTCTCAAGGAGCCCAAATTAGGGGTACTAGGACCAGAAACTCTGGCATTGTCGATCACATCACCACTGCCCTGTGTTCTCAAGGAGCCCAAATTAGGGGCATTCGAACCAGAAACTTGCTCCTCCGACTGGTTTGGCCTATTTAAGGCATGACAGTGTGGGCAGTAATATGTAATGTATGGGAAATCCTCCTTCCTCGCAAGCCCTGTACATAAACAATACATGAATTTGCTTTCTCCATGCCACCACATTCTGCAGATAACACAGCAAACAAAGTGGGAAGTGCATGTCTGTGCAGGTGTGCATCATCAGAAGTGGTTTTTTTTTTTGTTTTTTTTCCCTATAAAAAGAGATGGAACCTTTGACACTCACCATTGTGCATATGGCAGTTGCCACAAATGAGCGCATAAGACTGTGTTGGATCCTCGCCCACAAGCACTGCTGCTATTCGAGCAATCCATCCTCCATCAATTGTGGCTGATCCTTGAGGATTGTGATGACTAACTACCAGCTGATTATGCTCAGAAGTCCGAGGATCAACCTCAGTTCCCTCAGAATGAGGTGTTTCTCCATCAGAATGATGCAATTGAGCAGTCTCCATACTATTGGATCTGGTGGAAACTTGTTTTCGATTTCGGAGCCCACCAGATTGCACCAATTCAACATCACTGCTTTTCCCTGTTGGAGCTTTAAGCTTAGACTCATCTCCAACTTGTATGTTCAGGCCCGAGTCTGCACCCAACTTAGATGCCAGGACGGTTGCAGCAGCTGCCTTTGCTGCTGGATCAGTGTCATATCTCTGCACAGAAGAGCTTACACTAAGTACAAAATATGTATACCCCCCCGCCCCCCACCCTCCCCAAAAAAAAAAAAAAACTATGAAGTGAGGCTCGGAGAAAACACCTCAAGGCTCAACCATGAGGTTTCAGCTCATAGTATGCCTTGCAAAACAATTCAAAAACAGATTCTACCCAACCATATATATAAGGTCATTCTACCCACTAAAATGATTTTTCTTCAATAAATATTTAACATGAGATTTACTTCATTCATAAATTCTTCACAAGCATTACAAGAATCGTGTATTTTCTAGGTGGAGGCTGACTCTTTTTAATAATCTACACATTACACAAATTTTTCATCAATGCATGTTTTGTCATTCACAAAATAGGCAACTGAAACTTTAAACTAGCCCTCCTGCTACAATTTCCTACAATTCCATAATTTAATATCTTTCTTTTGATATAAAACTGACAATTACTTCATAAAAACAAGACAGGTGATATGGCCTTCAATCCAAAACCTCGTACTAAAGATTTCTACAATTGTTAATAATTTGTTTAAAATTCTTTTTGAAAAAAGAGGGTGAAATTATGCATCAAGGCTAAATCTTCAAGCTTTGCAATTTTAATAAAAATTTACAGCACAAAAGGCTACAGAACTCAACAAAAAGTTCTAGGCGAGACAAAGAATGATGAAAGTGATACAACAGGACTAGCTTCTAATAACAACCTGAATGAGTTGCTGAGTGGAGTAATAATTTGTCTTCTCTTTAAGCTCATCAATTTTCGCTTTCCTTTCAGCTCGGAGCCTTTCCAGAGTTTTCTCATCCTTCCGATTGCCTATTCAATCACATGATGAGATACAAATCATTATTATGCAACTTCGATATAACAACCACATCATTGGCCTTTATTTATTTATTTTCGTTGACCAGTATGAACTTT
>NW_027070030.1:11541-80649 GCF_002906115.3 Quercus suber
TAAGAGTTAGGAGTAAGGTAGGAATGATTCAATTTGCAGATATTTTTTGCGAAATAGAGGGGGAAAAAATTGGGACAAACACATAATTACATATAGCCAATGTTGTTGAAGTGAATTACTTTCAATATTCAGCAAAGCTCAACTAGTTGGTACCTTTCTGGTGCTTCCAATGGGGACATCCAGGGTTCAAACCCCCCTCCACCACTGTGTAACTATTGAATTATAAAAAAATTTCTATATTTCAATGTTTTTTTATTGAAAGACTGGCTTGTCTGGTATGTTCTTAGATACCCTCACACAAACACACACACAAACTGTTAAAAGACTTTCTTTTTTTTTTTTTTTTGTTTTTGTATAGGTAATAATAATTTTATTGAAAAAATGAACATCGTGTTCATGATGATGAACACTCTGGACGTGAAGAAAATACAAAAAGCTTAGAGCTAAAGCTAACAGATTGTAGGAAAGCAGAAATTGAAATACATTGGTAAAACCCAAATACAAGCCACTGAAATAAAGCACCAAAAGAGATGTTTTAAAAGATCTAAGGATCTCTCATTATTTTCAAATATAGGTTATTACTTCTTGCCAAACTAACCACAGTAGACAAACCTGTAAAGAGACATATGTATGTATATTCTCACTTATGAACAATAGGAAATGATGACTGACCCATGATAATTGGATTAGAAAGTGGCTATTTTCAATTATGTACACAATTTTATTGTTAGGCCCTTGTCATATAACAAGTAATTTTGTCCATTGAAAGAAATTCACGTCTTTGAAGATCAAGATTCTTCATTTCTACTTCTTAAGATGCAACTAGTGGGCACATTACTTTCATGGCCAGGCTCACTCCTGATTATGCTTCTCATTCGTTGTCTTTCATGGATAGTATCACTGTATGCTGAGTTTTATTTTCTGTTTCTTTGGATGTTCTGCAGTATACCGAAATATACTACGACTCTTTTTTTTAATCTTTTAGTGAATTATTTACTTTTTTCTGATAAAAAAAATAATGCCCATTGAAGGTTTATTACAACAACATGGATAATGCAATAGCGTCTTACATAACAATACTAATCAAAAAGCGTACCTAAATTTATTATGGACTTGTTGTAATGTATGTCAATATCTTTGTTTATTCTTATACAGAAAAATCTCATTTACAGTAATGTTGCAATGATATATTCATACTTACCAAAAAAAGGTAATGGTAGATAGAATTATAAGTAATAACAAGGTGAAACTATATATATATATATATATATTTAACAACGTAAAGAACAAAAGGAAATGGAAAGTGATTGGGGATAAAATAGTAATTTTTCCTTCCCCCCATTTTGGAGAGACATTTGTGGGCCTGGGTAGAAAACACCCTCCCACCCATGCAAACTCTCCTTGATTGGAGTGTAGCTTTGTCTCATTCTTCTTGTTTTTCCCTTCTTGTTCTACTTGATCATTGTAATTTTGGTTCCTGATTTTTGCCCCACAATACATCCCCAATGTACTCGCGTTGGCTACTTTTTAATAATATTTTACATTACCTATCAAAAAAAAAAAAAAAACTCCCTACCCTTTTTCTTCCCTTCTTCTTTTCTCAAAGAATAGGTGAAAACACCCATCTCTCCTCTCTTTGCTTCCCCCCATTTTCTATCCTCCCTAAAATCCCCTAAACAAAACATATGTTTCGGTTTTACCTAAATTAGTTTCAATTTTCAGGTTATTGCCATTGGTTATGCAATTGTGACAACAAGATCAATGGATTTGGACTGGAAGATGAGAGCATTACAGATTTTGCCAATGTTTCTTTTGCCTGCTTTATCTTCTGTTTCGTATTCAGCGTTTGTTAGCTTCACAAGGATGTGTAAGTATCTCAACTTTACATCTAGCTTGTTGTCTCAAAATTTGTCTATTACAGGTCCATTGCCACAAAACTGAAACTTCAAAGCTCTTAAACAAGCCCATATTCTAATAAAAAAAAGCACAACACCAGCCAGGCATTGACTAGAAGGACACCAAATCAAAGCTACAATCAAACACAATAATAACAAAGTAAGAAACAAATAAAGAGTACCTCCAAAATGACAGAGATTACAATAAGATTCCGAGTCATCCTTCTCCAAGTATATGATCTCCGCTTCAATCTGGCAACAACAGCAGCCTCTTCCTTAGAAATGTACTGCAATCTCTTCTCGAAATCATCGCCATGTAATCTAAAGATTCCTTTCCAAACGCGAGAGAGAATTCCCAGGCGCTTCGTCTTCTTCTTGTCATTGCCGTCGGTAGCAGCAGCCGCAGCACTAGTACTAGCGTCTTTGTTCTCACCTTCTCCAATCCCTTTGTCCTCCGCCATTTTCTCCTCTCCAAATCTACAAATACTACAATAATATTAACAGAAAATATATATATATGAGACCCCTAACGTAGATATAGGCTCAAACTATAACAAAATCAAAAAAATTTGAAGAAGAAGATCATGAATCCGAAAACGAAGGAAAAGAGAATAGATCTAGAAATTACCAGAAAACTTTCAAGATAAGAAGCTTCAATCAACGAATCTCAATCTTCTTCTTTTTCTTCAGATCTCAACACACACACACAGACATAAAGAGAGAGAGAGAGAGAGAGAGAGAGAGAAGGGGTAATGATGAGAATCGGGAAATGAAGTCCGTGCGGAAAACGAAACGTAAGAAGAGTAATTATTAATATTATGCTATGAAAAAACGAAACAGCATCTACGATTAAGTCTGCGAGTGTGTGTGTGTGTGTGCGCGTGTGTGTGAGTGAGAGTTTGTGTTTGTTTCTTAAGAAAATAAAAAATGGTCTTTTCCAGAAATGTTTAGGGGGAGGGGGTTGGGGTGGGTAAGGGGTATTTGGGCTTACGCTTTCGGTTAACGCGGTGCTGCCACGCACGTACGTCGAGGAGCTTCAACAACGCTTTTCAATAAAATTATTTTCTTTTTTTTTTTGTTGACAACTTTAACTAACGATAAATACTATGAATAACAGAGAAACTTCGATTCCACTCAATTTCATTTCCCAATTCTCATGTACTCTCATTCTCCCCACTTTCCAACGCCTTCGCTTTCTTCGTTTCATTTTCCCACTTCTTCTAGAATCTTTCATTTTTATTTTTCTTTTTTTACCCAAGCTTTTATCTCGGTTCAGCGCTGACTCTCCTGATATTTTAGACAAATGGTTGCCATTAACTGGGCTGTCATTTCAACTACTGTAATTTTATTTTACCAAATAAAAAAAGTGACTAATTTATCTTTGCTAATTTTTCATAAAATGTTTCTTAATGTATGCCTTCGGACTCTTCTAAGTTTTACGAAGTGAAAAAATATTTTTTTAAAGTGGAAGATTAATGTATACCTTCCACCCTTTTAAGTTTTAAGAAATATTACCTATTTCAATATATTTTTTAATTCCACGTGAATTTCATCAAATTCAATTTGGATTACATTTTTTTTTATATTAACAAATTTTCAAGATGATTAAGATCAATATCCATCTCATATATAATTTATCCTTTTTATTAATCCCTAATTCAATCAATTTATTCAATTTTTTATTCATGGAAATAGACCCGCTTTACCATTTGCAGCACAATAGGCTAATTTAAAAAAAAAAAAAAAAAAAATTCACTTGTTTAGGTATCTTCAAAAAAAAAAAAGGTTGAACGACCTAACTAACTTCAGAGGAGTCATCTTTAATGGTTGAGAATTTAAGATCAAGTTGCATGAATCCCCTTCAAAATCAACTCTAATTTCTTGGTTTTCAAGACTGTAAGAAATAAAGGCTTCTCCCCCACACGATCCAAGGAACATCGTAATTTGACCAAGCAGGTCGGCAAGCATATAAAGGAGAGTATACAGTAAAGCGAGAGTCTACTTATTAATCAATGCATAGCTCCAAGAAAGACAGCTTTTGGTCTAATCGCTACATCAAATTTTTTTTTTTTTTTTTTACTAATGCTACATCAAAATTTATTTTAGTTACATCAGAGAAGCACTAAATATGAGCTGGAAAGTGAACACTCGGGTTCTAATCCTACTACATGACTTAATTGACAAGAAAAGAAAATAAAGAGAGTAGATCCTTAACACTTGGGTTTTTGTAGCTCATTGCATTTGCCATCGTTTAACATCATTTGTGCTCTTTCCACTGTAGAACAAAGTTTTTTTTTTTTGGATCTCCCTCTAATCTCTCAACTTTTCTCATGAACACTAATGTTAGATAATTTTATGCAAAAATATGAAGAATGACTCCTAGCAATGAATCAACATAAATTGGTAGAGGAAAAGGGCAGGATGTTGTTTTGATTACTTTGAACCAACCCTGATGCAACATTCCCGTCACCATTTTATCCTTGCAGTTAAAAATCTGCCATTGATATCCTTTTAAAACATTAAGCAGTGCTTGTGTCTCACAGTTAATTTACTTACAATCAAGAGTCAATCAAATGCTTCAATTGATGGATTTGTAATCCAGGCAAGTTTCCAGTTTATAAGCAGAACACTTCTTGAACTTTTGGAAGTAAGAGGTGAAACAGTGACCAATTATAAGTTTATAACTACTTGTCAACAATAAAACTCAAAATCCATGGGCTGCAGCCTCCTTCAATTATATTAACAGTGGCAATGGTAAATCTTTGAATATTTTGCCATCTTAGAGCATCCATGTAACAATTTTTATTTTCTTTATTATTACTTTTTTTCCCTTTTTCCCTTTCATTTTACTGCATATGAAGAAATTGAATAACAACTAATTCTAAGAAGGGTGAGCATGGGAGGGTGTCCTAAGATCACAGGAGGCTAAAATTTGTGCAAATGATGATAGGTTGCAGGACATAACTGTCAGTGGTATCCCAAGAAACAGTAATGTTCATAAGTAGCCTATAAAGCTTACATCTAATGGAAAAAGAAGAATGGGTTGAAAGGTGAAATCTTGGGTTCAACACTCACCAGGTGCATGTGTAACTTTTTTTTGTTGTTTTTTTGTTAATTCAAATGTTACAAGTGAGAGGGAGGACTTTAGTCCTAGTTCTCCTCATAAAGGAAACCAGGCAATGCCATCAAGCTACAAAGTTCTTGGCACTAGGGTGCACATGTAACTTAAAATAAAAATAAATAAATAAATAAAACATGCATGCATGCATGCACATGCAAGGGGAAAAGAAGCATTTTCCCCTTTCCCTCCTTTATGTTCAATGTTGTCAAAGAAAGAAAGAAAGAAAAAAATGAAAAATCTTATCAATATTTCCTCAAAATGATTCACTTTTCTTGTATATCTGAAATCAAGCATATCCCTTTTTTTTTTAATCCATAAAGTAAACTATCACAGCCCTTAGATTTCTAAATAAACAATTCAGTAAGAGAACAGAGTCTAAGAGGAATTTGTTACCAGTTTTAGAACCTATAACTACTGCACCATGCTACAGTAGAGAGACCATATTCTCCTACTTGTGATGAAAGGATGAAGAATTAGAGTGGTGTCTTCCAGTTGTGTGTACGGATTCAGTCCCTGTATGAAATTTTGTCACATGCCTGGTGCTGTTTCCTTTATTTCTACTTATATGTCCTGCAAAAAATAACACCAATCCAAATCTAAAATATAAATTAAAAAATATATTAAAATTTTTTTTTTTTATGCTTGAATATATGAATACACTTCATTCTTTCTAAAGCAAAAGAATAGTGGCTAATCCAGTTCTTCTATCTGTTCAATTTTTAAAGTATTTATATCATGTGCACCAATATACACAATCCACAAAATAAAGTCCCCCAAATTCAATAAAGACAATTAACAGATTTGGATTAATTTTTTTAGAGCTACAGGAAACAGAGTTATTCTTATGTTAACCTTAAATCTTCAGGGTTTTCCCGAAGCTAGCTTAAAGGCACAAAGCACCACCTATCATGTGCAATTACCAGGTCCAACCACAAGTAAAAATCTCTCTCTCTGGTGTGGGGGATAAGTCTAACTGATCCCAGCATCTAAATCATGTTATGACTAGCAGCAGCAACAATATTGAGGGTGCTTACGTGATTATGATGCTGCTGACCATCTGAACCTGTGATTTACAGTTATCTCATCCAGCAAACCTTTGCTCTCTCGAATATGACGATTACTTCACCAGTACAGTGTGTAGGCAAGATGCACTCCAGTGATCCCAATAACATCTGTGTATGAGTGGCCCTTGCATTGCATTTCCCATCTAAATCAAATAATGATGATGATAATGATCAATCCTATGAAAATAAGAAAGGGAATACATGAGTGGAGGGCTAGGTTTGAAACACCAAACCTAACATAGAAGTGGCAATCAATACAAAAATATTTCAACATACCAAAGAGAATGCATGGAACATTCAGAAAGACACATACATTCTTGAAGAGTAGATGGAAGTTGCACATTCACCACAAGCAAAAAATGGCCACCATCATATAGAATTCTCCAAGGCAGAAGCTCTGACTTCCAAGCTAAAGTTGGCCCTTATTTTCCAGGATCAACTCCACCATGCCTTTGCATAAATAAAGTCCATTAAAGATGACAATGTCATTTGTCCCTAGTTATCCACTTCTGATAGAGGTCAAATGCCATGTCAGGCTCCCTCAGTCTGCAGTACTTCTTAATAAGTATCTGAAACGGAACATGATCAATTGGTAAACCAGATCTTTGTATCTTCGCAAAAATCTCTAAAGCTTCCTTCATGTTGCCTCTAATACAGTGACCTCTAATGAGTTCAGTGTAAGTTATTATATCAGGATCATATCCCCTTCTCAGCATTTCATCATTTAATTGAAGTGCTATACGGATGTGCCCTACGTTACAAGCTGCGCCTATCAATAAATTATAAGTAACAACATCAGGATAAAGGCCAGACAGAAGCATCTCCTTCTTAAGAGAATAAGCATCAGCAATGTTCCCTCCTTTTACTTGTGCATGAATCAGTGCATTATAGGTAAACACATTTGGCTGAACACCAAAAGCCAACATTTTATCTCTGATGGAGAATGCACTACCAAGATCTCCACATCTTCCATAACAATCAATTATTAGGTTCCATATGTGAGGCTCGGGCACTATTGAATGTTCTAGCATAAAAAGAAGATACTCATGAGCTCTGACGGCATTTCCATAAACACATAAGCCTTGAATAATAATTTTGTATGAAATGGGATCAGGATTAACTCCCAAGCTTGACATAACACCATAGATATAAGAAGCCTCATCAAATTCTTGAACTTTGCAAAGAGCAGATATAAGAGTATTATAAGTAAAAACATCAGGAAGTACACCTCTTTTAAGCATATCACATAAATACCTATATGCAAGGCTCATGTGCCGACTCAAACAAAATCCATGGATAAGGACATTATATGCAACAACATCAATTCGGGTATTATTTTGGATCATCTCATCCCAAAGACTAAGAGCCTGAGCCATATCTCCACTCTTAAAGTAACCATCCATAAGTATGGTTGAGGTAATTAAATCTGATGTTCTGTTGTCATTATCTTCCTCTAATATCTCTCCAAGAAGCTTCCCAGCCTCCTCCAAAAGACCTCTCTTGCACAATGCATGTACAAGTATGTTACACGTAACTCTATTTGGCATAATACCACAATTAGCCATAGTAGAGAAAAGATAGAGAGCTCTATCTACATTATTCATGAGGCAATAACCCTTGATGAAAGTGTTGAATGTGGCACAATTGGGAGTGGGGCCCATTTCTACCATCTCCCTAATAAGCCAATCTGCCTTCTCCAAGTCACCAGTTTTACACAGGCCATTTATTTTTTCTTCGAAGCCATAGAGCCACACCCACCTTACCCTCCAAACACAAATACCTAATTATTTGTGCATGTTCAGCATAATTTACTTCCAAAGCACACCCTTGGACGCCAATCTCTGCCAGAGCTATGCTTTCCCTGCATAATTTAAGGTAAAAACAGAAGACATGCTATAAACTCTAGAATCATATAACAAATAATAAGAATATTGTCAGACATATTCCAGCATAACTAATCAAAAGCTCTTGTATGACTGAACTCATTCGCCAGACTTGACAAACATTCCTCAACAATATTTAATATCCATTGTCACAAAAGGGAGTCAAAAACCAACGAGCAATTGCATCTTACAAACCTTTTTTTTATAGGCATCTTATTCATACACACATTTAGTTGTACATGTCAAATATTTTCAATTTTTTATGCCAAAAGCCTTGTGGGTCAGTGGCATTCCTGCATTCTTCCCACAGGTAAAACCAGGGTTTGAATCCTCCTCCCTCATTTGTTCTAAGCAAAAATATATCGATAAACAAGTTAAAAATTATATTAAAAAAAAAAAAAAAATCTTCGGTTGCCAACAGTGACAAGTAGAATATATTTAAGTCAGTCATTCAATAGGACCGTTCAATTCTTGAAAACCCGAACTTGGCAAAACAAATACATCAATATTAAGGCAAATAATATTAAACAAAGGAATATTCTTTCTTTCTTTTACTATCGAAAAACCAAAAATTTTCACTATCAATTGCTGAAATTCCTCCGGTCATATGGCCATCCATTAAAAGCAAAAATCCAGCTATCAATACTCATTCCCAAGTAACATTATCCATCATCATATAATGATAATTTCAAGTCCCTATGTTTTTCTCCTAGTAAAAGTTACAGCCCTTGCAATAGTCTATTCACAAACTTTTATTCAAAAAACTGAGAGAGACAAATATGAACCTTTAGCATTGTACCCAAAACATCAAAAGACTGACCTCATCAATTTCAAACGTTCCAAACTGTCCTTTAGCATTGTATCCAACACATTGAAAACTGCATATGGATCCCCTTTATCATCTTTCTTCTTCGATAACCAGTCTCGAGCTCTCAATTCGCAACGCTCACCAATGGTTGCCATCAGATCCTCAAAAGACGAAGGCATTATATCCTCATTCCCACAACTCCTTCACAAATTAATGTTAAGAAAATCAAATAAAAACAAAAACAAAAACAAATTATACACTCACAAATTCACCCAAAGTGAAAAAGAGTGTGAAGGAGGAGTAGAGAAAGAGTTAGTAAAAGTTACTTGGCGTTTGAATCGAAGTTGGTGTTGAAGCAGAAAAGATTGGCGAAGAGGTGAGAAATGTCGTGCTTGATGGAGTCTAGGGCTCGATTCAAGTATCGTAGAACAACAATGTGGGACGCCGAAGACGACGATTCTCCACACCCAATTAGTAGCTGAAAGAGAGATAGAGACCACATTTCAATCAATCAGAGAGAGCCAAAATACAAATCGAAATACAAGAAATTTAAACTCACAGCCATTTGTTGTGCGCTCTCTCTCTGACTATTAGGGTGTGATTTGGTGGTAGGTGCCGGCTGCTGCTGCTTCTTTGGTTAGTCAATCCAGGCTTCACGGCTGTGTCGCGAGGCGATACACCCTGCGAGATTCTTTACATCTTCATTTTTGTGTTTCCCACATATGTTTTTTCTCTTTCTTTTTTTTTGGGTAATAGAAGCGCCTGGGCCAGACTGTTAATTAACAATTTGTTTTCGGCTATGGGGCTGTAGGCCTGTAGCCTAATCCAATTTCTATTTCTGGGTTGTTTAAGGGTTTTTAGGTTTTTACGAGATAAAGAGTCCCAACCCAAACCATATAACTACCCAACATAACATAACCCAAATCTAGCTTAGACTTTAGAGGTCCAAAGTGGAAATCTAGCTAGACATTTGGATTTATTTTGATTCAGAAAAAATTTGGATTTATTTCGGTCCACTTCGGTCTATTTAAGTCCATTTGGCTCATTCGATCCAATTCGGTCCACTACCATCCACTTTAGTCCACTCAGTCCAATTTAGCCCTCTTTGATCCAATTCAGTCCAATACAACCCACTTCCACCCAATTCAGTCCACTTGCGTCCATTTGATCCACTTAGGTCTAATTCAGTCCATTTCATTACACTTACAAAAGAATAAAAATTCGCCTTGGTTTCATTAAGAAAATTTGTAGTGCTTTCACTTTTGGAAGAAATTCTTAGTTTCTTATCGGGCCACAAGCCTTTTTAAAAAAAAATATATATTTTTTAAATCTTAAAGCTCAAACCTTTTCTCCCCATCACAACACCAAGCCCTTTTTTTTTTCTCTAGGAAAATATGATATTATTATTATTAAAAAGATTGGCATAAGATGCTCAAAGTGCTCAGGTACAGTAGCAGCTGCTGATCAACATAATGACTACAATGGCTACCATATATGTGGAAGGAAGCCAAGGTTGTGGCCATTGGTAATGGTTATATAACTTACATTGAATTGAGGGAGTGTTTCACAAGTGTTATACATATAATTATTCTTTAAGGAAACAAACCAGCTTTATTAGTTGTAAGATGTACTGCTCAATATCAATAGAGGTAGAGAAAATCCAGCAAAATGTCCTCTGAACCCTTACTTGAACTACAAAACCTTTGTATTCAATGCAACAACCTCACTTATTTGCATCTATATGAATTCGAAAGCTTGCAAATGAAATATGACGTCTACGTTCCTACGTTGTCGAAGTTATAAGATATTAAACAGCATTGAGGAAAAACAGCTTACTGAAAAAAATTCCTCATCACTCATACATTAGATGCAGGACCTGCTGTATCTTTGTCTTTTTCAAGTTTTATCTATCATGCCTCTTTATTTTCTCCCTCTAAAATTGGTTCGTCTTGCAGCCAAAGCCATATCCTGACTACTGTGTTTACTGACAGTCCTGAACTTGAGTGGTACAACTTGCTCAATATATGACTTCCCAGGAAAGTTCCTTTCATCTTTTGGAAGTGCTCGTAACTGTGGTAACCAGTACGCCACATACTCACCTTCAGGATCATACGTCTGTGCCTGCAATTTTAGTATCTTAGGTATAGGTTACGTGTCTATGCAAAAGTATGTGTCATTGTACATGACGAGATTTTAAAAGCTCCTATATCCTCTGGGCCCCGATACACTCACACTTTTATATTTATAAAATAGTATTAGACTTCTCTATCAATTCAAATTTTATAACCTACATTTCTGTATAACTAAAGCATGTTCAGCATTACATCTTTTATATAGAAATCATAAAGGAGTTGGACGGTGCAGCTAATTTGGGTTGACTAATTGCGACTCAGGTATAAAGTAGCATATTTCCACTTACCATTTAACATAAACAAGAATATCATAACTATAGAAAAAGCTGTACTATATTCAGAAATTTAAGCGCAATATGTTTTAGTTTATTCCTGCTTTCTAATACCAAGGGCAGAAAACAGACTTACCTCTTCCCAACCTGATCCATAAATGAATCTGATTTCAGAATAATAATATAAGAGCATCTGAACAGTGTTTATTTATTGATTGTCTACCACCTCCCAGAAAGAAAAGAGAAATTGTACGAAAGCACTTACTTGCTTTGGGATGCTAAAGTAACGATCTTCTCTAGGGTCATTCCCAACTCCTAAACAAGAAGAACAAAGAATGACATGTTTATCAAAGGATCTCATTAACTGCAAAGTTTAAAGGAGTAGCACATCTGGCAGTTGCATTTCAAGAATATAACAATGTTCAATAGTTTTTTTTGGGGGGTCATGGATAAAATTTAGCTCTTAATGGTCAAGTCAAGTGGTTATCCAATCAAATCAATAATATTTTGATACACATACTAAACACCCCCCCCCCCCCCTCCCCCCCCCGCGGCCGACCCTCATTAGTATCCTGTTTTTCCTTTTGCATCCTCCATACACCACTTGTTTTGATATAATTACAGGATATCAAACCTTCTCGCTATTAATAAAGGACAAGATTGTAAGGGACAACTTATACAAATGAAGAGATATCTTCTTTACTTCAGAAATATTTTGAAATTCAGATATGACGTGAACAATTACAAAGGTTGTTCAATGCTCTCCAGTTTTTCATTGTTTTCTTGTGTCTCCTATAAAATACAGAAAGTAGGTGCCAGTGCTATATTACTATTATGTAAAGATCACCATGGATTGACATGAAAGTCAAACAAATATTCCTGTGTGTGTGTGTCCCCTCAGCCAAAATTTTTGCCACTTGTAAGTTCATTTTTTTTACCTTAATAAATACCCCAAACCACAGGAAAGATGGACTGGACCACATTTATAATGAAAAGAAGGAATTAACTACAATCTATGGGGCATTTCTATGTGCACACTAGTCATCAAAAAAATTTACAATCAACACTCTTAATCAAAATTAATTTCCAATGTCCACTCCAAGGTCTAAATTAATAGCTCAGTGTGTAGCCTATCTGCCCCAAATTATGAGGTTATTTGCAATGTGTACCCTAAATTACAAAAATTCTATATTTTACCCTTAATTTGGATGTTGAGGAACACTGCAAATTAATCACAAAGTAAGGTGTTAATTGTAACATTTTAAAATGTAAAGTGCACATTACAAACACCTCTGGGAAAATAATTAGACTTATCTCATGTCATGACTATCCTGTTGCCTGTTATGTCCTAGGGTGCTACCAAGATGGTCATACAGTTCGTATACAACTGACACTGATATACTTAGCTAAATCAAATAATGTAAACTGTTTTCCCAGTTTATGAAGCAACGACTTTGGAACAACAACCTATAATATGCCAAAATACAGTCTGGCCTACACAGGGAAATGCTCAAATACACACACTTTTATGCATAAGTGCCAATGGGAAGATACATGAAGATGAGAATCACCTGCTCCATATGTCCAATTTCCATAATTGGAACATGGATCATAATCCAAAAGGCATGTCTCAAACCATTCAGCTCCCAAACGCCAGTCAATACCCATATCTCGAACAAGAAAGGAACATACTATCTGGAGAAATAAAATTGATGATTGGTGATTTGGTAGACCATATCAATTTATTGAGATTCAAAGAAGCAGTCTCAAGTCAGTCTTGAAATTTACCTGCCGTCCTCGGTTTGACATGAACCCAGTGGTTGATAGTTCTTTCATGTTTGCATCTATGAGGGGGTACCTGGAAGTTCACCAACCTTAATTATGTCAATCATGGAGAAATAAAATTTTAATGGGTTTCCAAAAACCTAATACTCAATATTTGACTACATTTTGGTTTTCCAGGGCATAAGATCACCCTGTTTCATGTACCGTGAAACAGAAGAAAGAAAAGAAAAAGGTTGATAAAAGGAAAAAGAGGTGAGTAGTGAGTACAGTAACATTAAGATAACAGATAACCAAAATAGTACATATATATCAAGCAAAAAAGAAAAAAAAAAAAATAGAAGAGAAGTTCCATATGAGAAGGAATAAAATCATTAACACAAAGACTATGATTGTTAGAGATTTCCTTCATAGATAAGGGAGTGTCAATAAAATGTTACTTTCAGAAAATGAACAAAAAAGAAGCAGGATCAGTACTAATGCAGCGGATATCAAAATAATACTCTTTCCATTTCCATGTGGCCATGCACATATAAAAGTACATGCTGAAATGAAAAGAAGATAGTAACACAGACATTAGTGGAAGCAACAATGTACCCTGTACGTCCATCTCTCCAGTACTCAAACATATTCTTGTCTTGGCTCCATCTGTGCTCCACTTTTCTTGGACCACCTTAAAATAAAATTAAAAAAAAAAAAAAATCAAATGACTATATTCAAGAAACATTTAACCTGAAATTTTCAATATGATACTTACATTGATGTATAAAAGTTTCTAACACACACACTATATTATCCAACAACATTGCATTCATTAGAACAAGGTCCAAATTTTCATGATCTGAACTGATTAATACTAGATGTATAAGATGGTTCTAATCTTTACCTAAATGGAAAAGGGAATTCCCATATTTGACTGATAGAAACCTGAAGTAATCCCTCCATATCAATTCGAACAAAACCCTGTTGAGTTGAACATAGATTCAGGAGAGGAAAAGGAAAATAAAAATATCTGAAAAAGTTTAACCCAGCTGAAGATTGGTTTATAATCAGAATTTCCAGCAATCCTGATTTCCCATCAGTTCAATTTTGCAATTCCATAGTTAAGTTAACAAATTATCCTGAACTGTTAGCTGAATAGCCTCTCAGCCTGCATGTGAACCTGGCATGTGGTAAGAGGCTTTTCCTTTATTTCTTTCTCTTTTTTTTCTTTTTTTTGAAGAAAAAGAAATGGAGAGAGAGGGAGAGAGACAAATATGCTGAAAACAAAACTTCAGAACTAAGAAAGTAGAGAGAAAATGGTCAAGGCTGGTTAAGAAAAGATGTCATATGATGATATCTTCTGATGTCATCTCATTGCTAAATTATATATTTGTACTTTTTATTAAACAATAATAATAAAGGAAAGGGGCGTGTAGGAATTTTGGGACAGAAGTTGGTCATGGAAACTATCATGGGGTTTACTTAATGATAAAACACCCACTCACATGCACATTGATTGAAATCAGTCACCACAAACTGGAGGAAAGCACCTGAATATTATTCACCTAAATTGGCTTTAACCACTTACAACTTAAGAAATTATGAATTCAATAGACATATGTAATTGGGACTGAATTGAAATGTTATCAATAAGTTTATCATGAGAGAGAACCATACCAGTATGTGGAATTATTTGCCTCCCGTTCCTTTTCATACCTCTTCACCTATAAAAGTAAAAACTAGTCCCATTCTTCAAATTGTTGTATATCTATTCTGTGGAGTGCAAAAGCAAAAATGAATGAAATTTTCAACCTCTTCATGTATGAAGCGAGGAGAGAGGCTTCCTGAAGCAAGCCACGGAGAGAATTTTGTTGAATAATCTGGTCCTAACATCCCATTTCTGGTCTCTTTGTAGATCCTTAGCAAGTTCTACATATACAAGAAAATACGAATAATTTAGAAATCCACATAATTGGTATTATTAGTGTTTGAGCAGCTATATCAAAAATTAAATTATTGTAACTGGTTTATTGTTTGATTTTGAAATGATCATATTGGCCTATCTTTCATCCCATCCCATGGAATTTTAAATGCCGCCCTTCATAAATGTTTAGTATCTGATGCACAAATCCACAATTAGGACTGAGGTTACAGAAGAAATTTGGACTCATCAGTCATCAATCAAACAGATGAGATGAAATCATGAAATCTATTTTCACAGTTCATGAATCGCACTAATCTCAATTTTTATTATGATAGTTATTGTCCTCAAAATTCTACATTCATAGAAGACTATTGGAATCTTTTTATTTTTATAATAACTATTGGAATCTAAAACCAGCAACTCTAATGCCACCATACTTTAAGATTTTAATTTTCATTTCTGCAGCAATGTATTTAAGATGTTAAATTTCCATGCTTGTTGCAATTTATTGTTGGCAATCTTGCTTTCAAAACAAGCATTAACAGAAACATGATGAGAGATTTTCCCCTGCCTTCTTCCAAAAGTACTCATTCACCCTGCCCAGTGCTGCACTTTCACCCCCAACAAACTTCATTCCTTTGCTAACCTGTATTAAAAAGAAAAAATATGGACTACATTATATTATGATGGAGGAGTGTATCTCAAAATTTTTATTAGAGTGAAACGCAATTTATATCTGTGAAGCACAGATGCATGTATTAAAAATCCTACATTTTGCGATTGTGAGTAGGCTCCAAGCTGATCCATCGAAGGAACACATCCCCAATCATCAATGCTTGGTGGTGGCCCAAGACATGTTGGAGTTCTAATGCAGCTCCGGATATTGCATTTGGCTTCAACAGACTGCAAGTTTTACTTTGTAAACAACACTGCTACCACATAAAATAGCTTTCCTACTTATCCATGACAAACTATAATGAACTCAAAACTAATGGAAAAGAATTATCAATCATCATGCCTTGCGAAACTGAGTATACACATCCGGTAAACTGCCGGTATCAAATGGGAGGTCATCAATGTGGTACATAGTGGTACCCCAAATAAGCTGTAACTTAGGGTTGTTAGTATTACTTCTTGACTCCGAAGATGATTGTAGCGCCACTTGTTGCAGACCTTTGCTGACCAATCTTTCGACATTCAACTCCTCACTGCAAGTTTCTTTTTGGGCATATACCTGGCTAGAATAAATCAGACTATAAACACCCACACTCCCATTTACTTCAATAACTCGGAACAGTCATAACTAATCCATTCTCTCTGCTAAAAGAAATTCAAAATAAATGTGGGAATCACTTAACTGTGTGGGCTCCAAAAGCTTTTGCAAGAGAAGGGAGAATTTCCTCGGGCTTCCCATGTCGAATAAGCAAATTTAGGCCGTACTTTATCAAATTCTTTTTCAGGTCAGCCAAGCATTCAATAAGAAACTGCGCTCTTAAGGCTGCCAAGCAATCACTCCAATTTAATTTTTAAACTTATATATTCTATTATACTAAAACAAGTCAAAGAAATTCACAAAGGTGCACAGAAGATCCTCAAAAATTCTTAGGTAACTCCACTATGGAGTTCTTAAAATCATTTCCATTCATTTTGAAAGAAGTGGATTAGATTTTACTACATTATCAATAATTTAAATAAATACCAAAATAGTAGTCATTTAAAAAAAAAAAATTGTTACGTGTTAAAATTCGATTCACTCATTTCAAAATGGATGAATAGGATTTTGGGAATTAGATATAAATGTAATCATGTAAATGAACCGAGCCGATTATTAAAAATTTAAGCTTGTTCATTTAACTTTATTTCAAACACGAGCTTATCACCAAGATTACATGTTCAAGCTTGGTTTTTTTTTCTTGTCAAACAAGCTTAAGCTTGTTCAAGAGATACTTGATCAACTTATTTTGTCACCATGACTAAAAAATTTGTTTACAACTTCACAAATTTAAGAATTTTTACCACAAATTGACTGTCAATAAACTGCAAATAAAATAATTTGATATCTCATGAACATAAGTATATTTTTAGAAAAGTGTACGTATAAAAATATAATATTATATACTTATCTTTCACTAAACAGGGGAACATAAACAAACAAGCTTTTTTCCGATCCGAGCTTTCAGCTTGATTAAGAACTATAGAAAGATCTTTAATCAGATATAATATTACCTCCAGTTTTAGGGAATCCGAAGTGATAGGTGGTGCTGAAAAGGCGAGGATCGACGCAATAGACGGGCAAAACCGAATCGGAGGAAAGCCAGGCCTTATACAAAGCTTCGTTGTCCAAGATTCTGAGATCATTTCTGAACCAAAGAATGGCAGTCCCTCGGCCTGTCCTGGAAGCCGAAGAGGATGAAGAAGAGTACCTTCGAAAGGTTTGATCGGCAATGCGGTGCGTTTCGTCGGAGTCTAGTTCCGGAACCTGGTGGATTGATGTTGTTGAAGAGGAAGAAGAAGAAGATGATGAAGCTGAAGGTTTTGCGATGGAATTCATGGTGTGAAAGTGAAAGTGGAAGAGAGTTGAGTTTGTGAATGTTGAATTTGATGGGATTATGAGCTTTTTCAGGGGAAGAGTTGGGACTGAGTAACGGAGAACAGTCATAGTGCCATATATGCAGTTTGGATTTTGGAGACAGACAGAGAGAGAATTAGTTTTTTTTTTTTTTTTTTTAGAGAGAGTGAGTTAGTTAGTCTAAGCAATTGAGAAAGTGACACGTTGGCGTGGGAGTTTTGTATGACGTGGCTTTATGGCAGCCAATGGACGAGTTTGTTTTGATTCATTCTGGTTTTCAGTTTCTTTTTACGAAACCGAGCCGCTACAGTAGACGACTGTCGTTTTGGAATTATTAGACGGCTCTCTCGTGTCGTTTATACGGCTCTCTCGTGTGGAGTAAACGACGGCCTTATTATGTAGTAGTGTAAAACGGTTAGTTGCATAAAGTACAGTGATTGTTGGTATTTACAAATCCGCAACAAGTATTGAACAAGGAAATTTTGCATGACTTATTAATGATCTAATAACTTATATCTATATCTATACTCTACCACATAGAGTTCCTAGGGTACTCTACCGCATAGAGTTCTTTTAATCTTAACCTCTAATTTAAAAATCAATGGTTTATATTTCACCATGTCATCAACTATTAAAATGGATATGTCACATTTTAAATTTATTTTTAGTTTTAAAAACTGAAATCTGAATCCAATCTTATTGTCGTGCCCACACCACCGGCAGCAAACTTGTCTCCGACGAGATCTCTACACCAGAATGAATAGAGAACTTGGCAGTCGGTACAGAGGTATTTTGCTGGAGTGGGGCGATTGGAGGAGCTGTATGGGTTGGGTCGCCAAGAGCTTGAGTGGCAAGGTGAAAAGGCTGCATTTTCAAATCTGGGTTATAGACAGAAGCACGAACCTTTTGTTACAAAGAAAGTCATCTCTCTATTTTAGAAGTATGGACTCTACTTACCAAATAAAATGATATAATAATGAATTCAATTGGGTATAGAAATTAACTTAGAAAAAAATTGGTACAAAAATTGTCCCAAGCCATTACGCATAAAGAGCAAGTATGCTAGTAGTTGAAAAATGCGACAACTACTAGTAGAAACATAATTGCACAGTCGTATGTTAACAATGGTTCTACAAATCAATTGTTATTTTTTTTTTGTCGTTGAAAATTGCTGCCAAGTTCTCTATTCATTTCAGCATTAAGATCTCGCCGGAGACCAATTTTGGTGCATTTGGGTGTTGATACGATAGTAAGATTGGGGTTCAGATTTGAGTTTTTAAATTTTTTAAAACTAAAAATTAATTCAAAATGTGACATGTCCATTTTAATAGCTGATGTGGCATCTATTTTTAAGGTTTTATTCAAGAATACATGGTGTAATATAAACCATTGGTTTTGAAATGAGAGGTCAAAAAAAAAAACTCTATGTGATAGAATACCCTAAGAACTCTAGAAGATCTGAATCCATCTATTTAACATCATTTTAAGCCACATCAACGTGACATTTTGGTCTGCTTCAGTATAATTTGGTCCTCTTTTGTCTCATACAGTTCATTTAGGCCTAATTCGATCCACTTTAGTCCAATTCTGTCCCATTTTGAACTAATTTCTTTTTGTAGGTTGCCTTTTCAACTTTTAGCTCAACATTTATTTTTCTCTTTGAAAAATAGGAAATTTTATTCTATTTTAGCCAAACCCTTTAGTTTTGGGTTAAGAAAATACAAACTAAATAGGCATTAGATAATCATATAAAAAAACTTCAGTCCTATAGACTTAATGTAAGGAGCTGCATCTGATAAGAAATTTCAGTTTCTTACAATGAGTTCCATCTTCACAAGTCCTATAGACTACATGCAGGAACGATTCAGTCCTGATGCAGCTTCCAATTCCAACAAAGCACAACTTCAAATTACTATTATAATAATCCACCAAGACTATTTAATGAAACGCTCTCATATAATTTACTAAACTGTCAAATCAAAATAAAAATCTAAAGGAAAGATAGCAGCAAGGTAACTTCTCCAGTTCTCCTCAAGAGAAGATTGGATTGCATCTAAATATGTAATCAATGTCAGACCCTACACCATTAGAGAACCTTGTTGCAACCAGTTCATAACCAGGTCTGCAATATTGAAAAATCCCTGTCAATATAGAACAATAAATTTCAATACTTGATTCATTTATACTATATTAAATGGTACCCTTCATTAATTTTTGCTTGTATACATGCAACATTTCTTCAAAAGCACAAAGGGCCACAAACCTTAAACATAAAAAGTATGCAAGAGAAACACTTTTCGAGGCAAAATGGGCCAAAAGAAAAGATCATAAAGAACAAAAACTAGCTCCTAATATTTGAGACATCCAGCAAAACTTAGCCAGTCTTGCAAAGCAAGACAGACATCCAGGAAAGCGATCTTTAAACAAGATAAAATCAAACATAGGCAACTACTAAAATCAACAGGTTTGGCAACAAGACTTAGCCAGTCCACACACAAATTGAAGATACAAATTTCAACAAATAAAAGTGGACAGCATTTTAATCATCATACTATAGCATAGCATTACAGAAAAAAAAGGAGGGGGGGGGGGGGTGGGGAGGAGCAGACAAGATTGTGTCAATCCCAGTAATACCTATCAGACATGATTCAGATCATGAAAGAATGGCTAATGATGGTATTTTTGTCCTTTCAGAATTGTCCACGACCTAAAAATCAGACAAAAAAGCACGTGTTATTCTTTTAATTTAATAGAATACATTATTTTCAAGAGCATGACAGTGGTGTTTTTTTAATGGTGGTTATGGAAATTGCTGGCTTTGGGTGGTGATGGAAATAAAAAATGACACTGAACAACGGCTGCAGCCTAAATTGCAACCAGCACCAAGGAAAAATTTAAAACTCACCATTGTTAAGACTTCCAAATTGCTACCATTTGCGGAAAAAAAATGCATACTTTTAAATGAAGACCATTGCTTATTCATGGTGGTAGAAATGGTTGTGGAAATTGTTGGTTTTGAGTGGTGATGGAAACAATAGTGATAATCAATAATGGTTGTAGCCAAAGATGCAGCCATCAAATAGGAAATTCAAAGCTCACCATGCGCTTCCGAATTGCTACAAACTGCACTTGCAAAGAATGCTTACTTTTAAATGAACAAAATTGCTTAAACATAGTGATAGACAATCATCTTAATTTAAAGCAAGCAAGCCATATTAGTTTAAAATTCCCTAACTATTCACATACAAAATATTTAAGGGGAAAAGAAAAGACTACATTTCAGTAATCAGGAACTGTGTAACATAGAATCCCAAATGTAAAGGAGAACAGAATATTCTTACCTATATAGCTGTTCCATCAGCACTAGCAATGCAATCTGATGATTTAAGACCAACGTAGACAACTTGATTGATATGTTAGCTCGCTCACGCAATTGTCGTCCATGACCATAAGGTCCACCTATGCAAAATGATAATCTAGAAGCTCCCTACCAAAGAGAGACAGAGAGATTAAATATAATCAATTCAAATATTATATAAATGCCAAGTTCAAGTTACACATATGTTGGAAATCAAGAATGTTGTTTAAGTGCTAGAGTTTGGGTCATCATTAATTATGAACAGCCTAGGAGAAAAATTCAATTGAATTTTGCATAGAAATAGATAAAACAAAACTTATACATATCAACTTTTAGGTCCCCACAGTAACTGGACCTGATACCCTTTCAACCAAACTGATATCCTTTTATTCCTCATAAAAACAGGAGTAACTAGGAAAGGAAACCCTCTTGGTATAGAATTCTAACTTGATTAGGTCAAAGCAGAAGCACATGCACTAGAATGCAAATATATTTTAGCCTAAAAGATAATAATCTCAAACATCTCAAAGAGCTAAGCTTGAATAGCAGTTAAAGTGACCCAAGATATATCAGAGAACATTTTATAATATTGATGAAATCAACAATTAGGACTTAGTTCACATTGTTGGAGAAAAGCAAATGTTTTAAAAACACAAAATGGGCACCATTAATACACGAGGAATGAGATATCCAAATATTAAAACATCATAGAATCATCACCAGGATTGGGATGCATCAACGCCTATACGAATGAGAGAAGAAAAGAGAGTCATATGCTGCTCATATATTGAAAAGAATTATAAAGATGGTCAATTGTAGAAGCACCTCCCCACAAAGAGTTCAACAATGGGATAATAGCTATGCTGAATAAGAACTTTACAGATCACAAAATTTCTTCATGGATAAAAAGTCCACCGCACTTCATTCAAAAAGGTAAACAGATCAGTCCTAAAGTGATGGTGGATTATCACTCCGAGGATCACCCAAAATAAAATGAAATTATGATGAATGTACCCAGACAGATCAGTGCCCAATAAAGTACATTTTAGGGAAATTAAGTTATTCTTCTGTGAATTTGCTTCCAAGTTACCCTATTCATGGATGAAATACCATGGATTAAGTGCCCTCAGTTTACATGTCATCTAAAAAAGAAACATTGAATCATCAAAAAATCAAACGAGATAACCAGCCTATTAATTAGAAAATGCAAGTAAATGATTTGTCAATGGACATCGTACTCAGTTATACTTCATCTAGCCACCAGCTAGCTCAATATATATATATATATATATATAGAGAGAGAGAGAGAGAGAGAGAGAGAGGAAGGATTTTTTCAAGCATACAAAAGACAACTAAAAAAAAATCATCGAAGTTGAGGTAGCTCATACTGTATTCCCTGCATCCCCCACCAACTCAGCCATCTGCTCAGACCCAATATCTTGTCCATTCTCATCCAACATCACAACCTAAAAGTGCATGATTATAGAACAGAGATGTAAGAACAAGCTGGAAACCTTCTTGCAACAGTTTAAAGCAGCTTTTACAAGGCCCATGGAAATAAATTCATGCTACTTCCTTTTCCAAAGCATTTGAGTTATAAACTTACTACAGAAAACAAAGCAAGTAATATTATTACATGGTCAGAGTGTTGAAACAATGTTGACTTGGTATATTGAAATATATGCATTTATACCACGAACACAGACTAGTACAGCTTGACATGAGCAGAGTTCAGTTGATTCCAGTTGGGCATAAATAATCAGCAAGCTCTAAAGATCTAATAGGCAGACAAAATCATGTTCAAATGCTATGCATGAGTGCATACAAGCAATTTGCAATCACAACACCCATATATATTGTTCATTAGGAGTCACTAGATAATAGTAATGGATATGTACATCAGACAGCAAGGCCTAAAGTAACCAGGCAACCATGTCTCCCAAGGCATTGAGTTACTTTTGCATATTTATTTACATGTTAATGTATTTACAATTTCACATTTGAGGACAATAAGCCTAAACATTGGAATATTCTGCTTTCTTTTCTTACCTCTTGTACACCTTAATCCTTCCATACCCCTTTGCACTGCAATATACTTGATTCTCTAAAAATTTTAATTGGTAAGTTACAAACTTATCTATTATCTAGGATTCTAGTGAGTCTTCAACCCAAGAACTCACTCTCCACCTTGCTCTTACAAGAGGAGAAGGTGCCATTTGAGCTATTGCTCGTTGGCAATGTAATTGGTTCTCAACTTAAATTTAACTTCAACTACTTTTGAACAGTATAGGAACTCAGACAGATTCAAATAATATCCAATTATTATTTATATCCAAAATTTATTTGAATATTTGATATGGAGAGTATGTAGAAACTTGAATGACAGTCCAAAAGCAACACATAAAAGCAAATGGAATATACAGAAGCTGCGGTATGGCACTGCAATAGATTATCCAGTTAAAGTCCTGAAGTAGATGAACCCCTAAGTGACAGTAGTTCATATACTAGTATAGCCCAAATTTGAACTTTAAATTCTGAGCAAGGGTGAAGACAAATTGTTGGTAATAGGTTCAACGAAGACAACACTTTGACGTTATTATCAGATCAGTCAGCGCAAGACTTTCGGAATCAGAAAACTTAGGTCTAAATGAGATTATAAAGTAGTTTACTAGGAAATGGGATTGGTTTAAAAGCATTATTCTTTGCATAAACAACTAAACACACAACATCCAGATAAACAGAAGAACAATACCAGTAAAGAGAAAAATCAAAGAAAGAAATGTTGGAGCAGATAAACAAAACCAATGTTCGTCCAGATAGTTTCAAAAGCAATTCCTTTTTTTCTTTTCTTTTCTCTTCTTTTGCACAAATTGAAATGCACTTAAAAAGCACAAAATAAGAGCAGATAGTTTAATGGTGAGAGTGTACCCAATCATCAGACCTGATAATGTTCATCATTGCTGTATCTTCATCATCAACCTGAGCCCTTGCATCACTACAACACATGGCATCAATTCAAGAGTAGAAATATATATATATATATAGAACAAACAATTTAGAATGGCAGAAAAGAGTACACGGCCGACTCAGAAGATTTACAGCCTAAGAAGCAAGGACACTCCAAAATCATTATACTCAAAATAAAAGATACATATACAAATTGATTTAATTACCATATCCCCACAGTATCATGTCTTAATTTTTTAAGAATCGACATAGCACACCATGTGGTCCATGTCCATATTTCTTAGTTTATAGTCGACCCCAAGATTTTGGGACTAATGCTTGGTTGACGCTGTTGTTTTAGTAAGAACAAACGATTTATGTGCACTTGTGTGTCCATAATTGCATCGAAATAACATAAAAATACCAACACATAAATGAACAAATCAGTGTAGTATTTGATTATTAATATGAAACAAAAATTCACCTCAAAAAAGTTAAAACTAAAATTAAAAAAAAAAAAAAGAAAAAAAAAAAGCCATATATATATATATATACACACCTTGCATTTCTAGGATTGGACCGTATTTGAACATCATCAACGGTGCAATAGTGGTTGAGTTTTCGAACGTACTCATCGACTATCAACTGTACTCCAGGGGAACGCTTTTTCCCTACCGTTAATATCCGTATAGGAACAACTCTCTGCCCAAAATCAAAAATCAATTAGTATTTAGTTAAACTCGGAATTTGAAGAAAAAATCAAAGATGGATTTTATTTACCACAGATTGGCCCGCGTATTTGCATTGTCTAACTCCTGAAATATGAATGAGTGAAGTAAAGAAAGTGGTAATTATTAGTGATAAGAAATGGTGGAAAATGTAAGAACCTGGAAGAGGAGCAGTCAGATTGGCACAGATTGAGATAACCATCCCGCCTTCTTTTGCTTTTGCCTAAAAATTGAGCTTGGCCCTTTTTAATCAATTAGGTTAAAAGCCCATCATCAGTGAAGGCCCAAGACCGAAATATGAACCGGACTGGTGTATATGCTTGTGAAAAATAATTTCTTGGTGCTTGTAAAAAAACGTTATCCTGAATCCTGATCCTGTGTGATGAACAAAGTACAAACTATATGGAGCATGATCAACAGCATTGGATCATAACAATCATAAACATTAATAATATGGGTAGGAATCAATTTGTTTACATATTGTGATACAATCCCTGATAACTGTACATGTTATTTTACCTAATGAAAATTTTATTGATCATTGTTGCCACACCCTATGAATAAAAATCCCATCTTTTCAGTATTCAATATGAAGATGAGAATGAGAGTTATAACAACAAAGCTATTAACGTTTTACTTTTATTGAGAAAGTCCTACGTTACATGAACTTTAACAAGGGGTTTCTTGTCAAAAAAGAAGTTGATTTTGTCTCACCTTTATGCTTTTGAAAGCATAAAACAGAGTCAGCATTCACCGTAAAATACTATTTTATTTATTTTAACACCTCACTTTATAATATACCTAACATCAAATAATTTATTTTAACACTCAACATTAAAATAATATATCTAACACAATAAACAACAACCACAACCAATCAACACATTAAAATACTATTTTTTTTTCTAACATACCACATTATATATATATATATATATATTTTTTTTTTTTTTTTTGAGTATAAACTACCGTGAGCTGCTAGAAATGAAGGAAATTGATTGCTAAATGACTTTTAGTCAATTTAAACAACTTACTGCACGGAATGCTCTTAAAAAGTACAAAGAATAACTCTAAAATAGAACATTCGAGAAATTATCAACTATGAGTTTGGTTCTGTTATATATGGTGTTCAAAAGAACCTCAAGTTATGTAGTATTACTCATTTCTTCCTGGAAATTTTTCAACTGTAATAGACTAAACAATTTTGTTTGCCGCCTTCATAAATACAACAAACTCAACCATCTAATTGTATATCCTCAAAAAGTTACACTATAAATTCTGTTANATTTTAGATTTCTATTTTTCTAGAAGTAAATCTACAAGTCCTTCACAGATTTTGGAAGCCCATCAGTCAGATCTGCAAATATTTCACATTTGTTCAAACTTCATAATTTCTTTTTTCAATTATACAAGGATATTGGGGAAAATGGGCATTTGCCCCTAATTTTAAAACTATACAATAAAATGCCTTTGTTTTGAAATTATTTAGAAAAATGTCACTGTTTTTTAAATTCAATTTAAAAAAAAATCAAATTTTGTGTAAAACTCGATATCTTCAAAATCGAGAACTGTGTATATTTTTAAGTGTAACATGACATTTGTAATATCGAGTTTCACTTAAATTTTCAAAAAAAAATTAAATGGAAAAATATGCATAAAACTCGACATTGCTAATGTCGAGTTTCACCTGTAAATCGATTAAATATGAGCATTTTGCTAAATAATTTCAAAATATAGGCATTTTGCTCATAATTTATAAATTAGGAGCAAATGCCCACTCCCCCTCCTCCCCCACCCCCTCCCCCCCACCTCCCCCCAAAGAATATTACATAATACCTTAATGTGGCGTTTGGTACAAGGTAATGTTTTAGGATTCCTAGGAATTGTTAAAGATTCCCATGTTTGATTGCAAATCATGCTAGGGAATCAGATGCCAGGGGAATCTGGATTCCCCCCTTAAACCCCTCTCGATGGGAATATGGATTCCCTTTAAAACAGGTGGGAATTCAGATTCCAAAACTTAAAGGAAATTGTATTTTTTATAAATTGACAACTTTAACCCTTTTTTTAAATGACTTGGTAGTTCACATTTAAATCTAAAGATAGACTGGAAAAAATAAATAATTCATTTAAGATTCCTTAGAATAAACCAAACATAGGAATAACTACATTCTTAGAAATTGCATTCCTAGGAATCTGGATGCCAGGAGTAATGTAGATTCTCCCATACCAAACGCCAACACCTCAAGAGTATCAATTGAAACCAAGGAAGTGGATCTCGTACCGTACCGGCCGGTACGGCCGGTATATACCGTACCGGCCAGTGATTCGGTACGCTCAACCCCCCTATTTCGTACTGGAAAAAATACCGGGCGTATCGGCCTTGTACCGGCCGTACCGGTGAAATCCGGGTGTTCCGGCCGGTAAATACATACCGGACCGAAACAAGAAAATGAAGAAGAAGAAGAAAAAAAAAAAAAACATTCTCACTCTCTCATCTCTCCACTCACCAGCGTCACTTGCAGTTTCTCAAACTCGTAGTGCATAGTTTTTCCTCCCTCAAATTCCAGACTTTCCTCTTTCTTGGTTGCCCGGCGTCCTCTTTCTCTTTCAGATTTTCTTTCTTTTTCCTCTTTCTTGGTTGCCTGGCGTCCTCTTTCTCTTTTTCAGATTTTCTTTCTTTTTCCTCTTTCTTGGTTGCGTCCAACTTACGCCCAAACCTGAATTTCAACTTTTTTAAACACCCAATAAAGTTGACAGCTTGCAAAAGGGATATACAAAGTTAAAAACAACTTTTATATGTCAGATTTTTTTCCTTTTTTTAATTAATTCCTAGCTCCTAGAAACGGACAAAGGCTCAAAACTCAAAAGCCCTTTCACATGTCATATGTTTTTTTTAATTTTTTTTTAATTTTTTTTTAAGCCCTTAATTAGTTCACGTGTGAAAGCTTAGTATTTTAAATTTGACATGATTTTTAATTCTTTTTATAGATATAGAGGAATAGGCTTGGGCTTGGGCTTGTATGGGGTTTAAGATTACAAATTAGTCTAATCTATGAATTTATATATATATATATATATGGGCTTTAAACACTATATATATATATATGTAGCGGTAAATTCGAAACGGTACACCGGTATTGACCGGTATCCGAAATATATCGTACCGCTGGCCAAACCGGTACAGCCTCCGGTACGGTATTGACTCCCTTGATTGAAACCCATGTAAGAAACAAAACAAAATCTATTTCTAATTAATTGCAGAGCTAGTGTTTGGGATTGGTTCTATTATTAATTTTATTGTGAAACAGTAATTTTATAATATGTGGAATGGAAGTAGCTATAGTGGTGGGCATATTGATCTATTTCCATGGGTTTACAATAACACGTAATATGATTTTACTATGGGGAATCTCTCTTCAAGCTTCTTGGCTCAATCTCATTTTAACGAGTTACACCGCAACTACCAGAATAAATTTCATTTGAATTCTATTATTTCTTTTTTCCTTTTTTGGGGTTGTGTTGTTTTGATCCCTATATTTTTGTCTTGTAAATTGTAATGAAGTTCTTAACAAGGTGCTTCCACAATAATGTTGACAAAAGAATGTAATGGGAGCATGTAATTCAAAAAAAAATTAATTAATTATTTTTTCTTTTCAACTAACCAAACTTGTTTTCCAATTTGAAAAAATATCATTTTTTTTTCTTTTTTTCTTAAAAACAAGAAATTGAAAATAGAAAATAAAAACATTTACTAAATATAGATTTTATTTTTTATTTTTTTGAGAATCACTAAATATAGACTTAGAATCTAGTTTGAGTAGTCTTTGGACATAAATTAATAGCCTCGCACGACCACATAAGCACAGGTGTGGGAAGGGATGTGTCCATAGGTGGTAGACATAACGCTAATGGGTGGTTCCTCCTCAGCCACGTTAACCCAAGCCTGTCACAATTTTTTTTTTTTTTTTTGTGTGAATGTATTCTCACAGTAAAATTGTTACTCACATATGGTTGTCATTGCTACATTGCCTAACCAGAAGCAACCAGAAAGCATTAAAAGTTTTAATTTAAAACTTCAAAGACATGAAGTAATTAAATAATATTACAAGTGTGATATCGTCAATGGCAGAGCCAAAATTTTAGTTGGGAGGCAGAATTAATTTGAAATTATTAATAAATATTTATGACAAAATAAACATACAATTGTAAATAAGTAAAAATTTACTAACTCAACTATTGTGAAAATTATTGTGTTTCTTACTATTTAAATAAATTAAATAAAAAATAAAAGGCAGGAGTGTTATGAGTCTGTGACAGTATATTAGCGAGAAAGTAAAAAGGTGAGACAAGCCAAAACTAAAAGTTCTTTTTGACTTGTTAACTTTGTTGTGTCCAGATCAAGAATAATAAAAAATAAAAAGACTTTGATATGTCAGGTAACTCCTTGCTCTCTTTGTTACAGTGCCATGTTCTTATGCTTTTTTTTTAGGAAGACTGTGTTAGTTTTTAGTTCATTTTATTGAGTGTTATTTTGTTTTTTTTTGTTTTCCTATGTTAATGAATAAGAGGGGGCAAGTTTTTCTCATAACCTATAGCTGAGAAAGTTTTAGAAGGGTCAGGGGGGCAGTTGCCCCCTCTCGACCCCCATGGCTCCGCCCTTGAATCTCATGGTTCTATTAATTTATGTCAAAAGGTTGCTCAGGATGGATTCTAATTTACTCAATTGGTGAGTTTTTTTGTTGTCGTGGGATAAAGGATTTGGCCAATTTGGGGATAAATCCCACCTATGCCTAAAAGGAACCCTTATGCTTATTGAACTTTATACAAGCTCCGAAGGTTCATCAATGGAGAAATGTAGATACATTGAGAGAGAAAGAAATTGAACAACACGAAAATTGTGTGAATGAATTCTGTATATTAAACTTACCATGCTCTGTTCTTTATATAGTGAGAACAGACAGAAAGAATAACCAACTGACTATCCAATACCAGATGTACACGTGTAATAAACTTGTAACTAACTCACTAATCTGTAGACTATAAATGACGGTCGTTGATGACTAATTCTAACTAATTATGCTATGCTACAGCTATGCTATTGTAGTTTTACTTCTATATATACAAACTACAAGTAATAGATACAAAACACTATACAATCTACAATTACTAAACTGAATATCTCAATACTCCCCCTCAAGATGAACCATAGATGTTGATGAGGTTCATCTTGGATAAAAGGAAGTAGAATTGCTTGTATCCAAGTGCCTTTGTGAAGCAATCAGCAATCTGGTGTCTAGTGGGAACATGAAAAGTCTTGATCACTCCATCTTGAAGCTTACTTCGAATAAAATGACAGTCAACCTCTATGTGTTTTGTGCGTTCATGAAATACTGGATTTGCAGCAATATAAAGAGCTACCTTGCTATCACAGTACAGAGAGGTAGGCTGACTGTGATCTAAACCAAAAGTCTTAAGCAAGGCCAACAACCAAACAACTTCACTTGTGACAGTAGCCATTGCTCGATACTCTGATTCTGCAGAGGATCTGGACACCACTTGTTGCTTCTTGCATTTCCAGGATATAAGAGAGTCACCAAGGAAGACATAGAAGCCTGAGACTGACCTTTTGGTATCTAGACAAGCTGCCCAGTCAGCATCACAGTAGACTTTTAGTCTCAATTCAGAACTTGCTGATAGGAACAAGCCCTGTCCTGGTGTCTTTTTGAGATACTTAAGTACCTTATAGGCTGCTTGTAGGTGTGGAGTTTTAGGGGAACTCATAAACTGACTCAATTTATGCACTGAGTAGCAGATATCAGGCCTGGTCAGAGTCAAATAAAACAGCTTGCCAATAATTCTTCTATATAAGGATAGATCAGGAACATCTTCTCCCATTGAGCTCCTAAACTTAGTTGATTGATCCATGGGCACATTAACAGGCTTACTTGCTAGCATACATGTATCAGAAAGTAACTTTAGAATGAACTTTCTTTGACATAAGTTGATTCCTTTTTTAGTCCTTACAACTTCAAGACCCAAGAAATACTTCAAGGTACCAAGATCTTTGAGCTTAAACTTGTCATCTAGAAAAACCTTGAAAGTGTTGACTGCCTCCACATTGTTGCTAGCTATTAGGATGTCATCCACATAGACTAGCAAGATGAGAATTGAACTCTTGCTGACCTTAGTGAAGACAGAATAATCTGACTTAGATTGAAGAAAACCATGATCAAGAAGAGTGGATGAAAGCTTGGCAAACCACTGTCTACTTGCCTGCTTCAAACCATAAAGTGACTTAGTGAGTTTGCACACCTTCCTCTTGCTGCCAAATCCAGGAGGGGGAACCATATACACTTCCTCATTCAAGTCACCATGCAAAAAAGTATTATTGGCATCTAATTGAAACAAATGCCAACCATACACAGCAGCCACAGCCAAGAGGGTTCTAACTGTCACAAACTTTACCACAGGAGAGAAAGTTTCATAGTAGTCAATTCCCTCAGTTTGAGTAAATCCTTTAGCAACTAGTCTAGCCTTGTACCTTTCTATAGATCCATCAGCTCTAAGTTTGATTTTGTAGACCCACTTGCACCCAATAGGCACTTTACCAGGAGGCAGTTTGGTCATGACCCAAGTTCTATTAGCTTGAAGAGCATCAATCTTAGCCTTCATGGCAGCTAACCACATTGGATCAGGTAAGGCTTCAGCATAAGAAGTGGGTTCTTTGGTAATGGACAATGCAACAGAAAAAGCTCTATGTGAAATAGACAACTTAGAATAAGAAAGAGTAGAGGAAAGTGGGTAGAGAATACCTGGATTGGCAGTGGAATCATGAGAAGGTATGAGTGGAGCTGAGACCAAATTGCAGTGATGATTAAGAATGTTGGTGGAAGCCAAATGACAGTGATAATCATGGAGATATGAGGGAGGTTTATGAGACCTATTGGACCTCCTAACAGCAGGTAAATCAAGTGAGGGAACAGGGAAACCATTAATGTCAAGTATAGCAGAAGGAGCAGGTGGGGAAGGGTCTAAATCAGGATGGACAAGGTCTGGGAATTCATCAGGAGGTACAACAGTGTCAATAGGGTTGAAAGGAAGAGAAAACTCAGCAGAAATAGAAGGAGTGGTTTCTGGAATTGAAGGTTGAGATGGAAATATATTGTGAGAAGTGGAAGAAGAGAGAGGAACAGATTTAGGCAACCAATGTTTAAAAGGAAAGACAGATTCTTTGAAGATGACATCTCTGGAGATAAAAACAGTTTTAGTGGACAAATCATACAACTTATAACCTTTGGTGCCAAAAGGATATCCAAGAAGTATGCATGCCTTTGCCCTAGGATCAAACTTGGATCTATTCCTAGTTAAAGTAGACAAACAACAGACAAACAAAACAGTCAAAAGGATATCCAAGAAATACTTGTGGATTTAGGGAAATGCAATTTGTATTGTTTAGCCAATAGACAAACAAAACAGTCAAAAGAATTGTTATTATTGCAAGGACCAGATTAGGTACAATGTGTTTCAACAAGGCTAATCTTTGTGAAGATGGGTGACCCAATCTATAATGCCACAATCTAACAACAACATTTGAAGTATCAACAGCATGAGAAGAGGCAAGATTACATACATTGACACTTTTATTACAAAGAAAAGAGGACAATCTGGATAGAACCTCTGAAACAGAAGTTGGTAAGGTGAAAGAATCAATGCACTGTAAAATGTATAGTCCTCCATGTCTCTTACCCAGTCCAATCATCTTCCAATGCAGTAAGTCTTGAAGAAAACAATATTGAGAAAGGAAAATACAGCAGCAAAAAGGGTTTTGGGTTAGTTTACTGATAGAAATAAGATTGAAAGTAAAGCTTGGAATACAAAGGACATGTTCTAAAGTTAAAGTTGCTAAGACTTTAATAGTTCCAATGTGAGTGACTTTAACCATGTCACCATTAGAAAGTCTAACTGAAATCTGAACAGATGAGGTAATAGAAGTAAAGAAGTGGATAGAATGTACCATGTGGTTTGTTGCACCACTGTCAAGAATCCATTCATATGGACTAATGTGAGAAGTGTTGACACTAGAAGAGAAAACTGAATGTTCAAGGGAAGGGGAGAAACAGATACTTGATATGGTTTGGGCTTGGACATCCAATGAAGGCTGAGTAATGATGGTGGCAGCTTGGTGAGCTTGGTGAGCATTGTCCAAACATGTCTCTGGTGGTGCTTGAGTGCCAAAGTGACATTGGGAGTTCAACAATCCAATCAGCTGCTAATATTGAACCTTGGTGAGTGTGACAGGTTCACTAGTATGATCTTCAGCAATGATGACATTGTTTGCAAAGGACTGACCAAGTTGACCACCTTTGTTCTTGAATTTATACCCAGGGGGATAACCATGCAACTTGTAACATTTATCAACTACATGTCCCATGGCTCGACAATGAGTACATTGTGGTCGGCCATTCTTGTATTTAACAAAATTCTTGATGTTCCCAAGTTTCAACCCAAAGGCTGCTAAAGCTGAAGATGCATCAACCAAGGCTTTCTTCCCAGCACCCACCTTTCTTTGCTTCTCATCTTGAAGCAAAAGAGAGAACACTTTGCTGAGGGGAGGCAAAGGTTCCAAAAGGAGAATTTGGCCTCTAACAGATGCATATGTCTCATTCAGCCCCATCAGAAAAGACATAGTACAATCCTCAACTTGATGACCACATGTACATGTTCTATAATTCGAAAATTCATCCCAAAGTCCCTTGAATTTTGTGTAGTAAGCATTGATGGTTAAGTCTTCCTGTGTCAAGGAACTAATCTCTTTCCTTAAGTAAAAAATCGTAGGTCCATTTCCTTGCCCAAATCTGTATTGTAAGTCAAGCCATACATCCCTGGCAGTCTTGAAGTAAACTATACTTGATTGCAAATCCTTGGAAACAGAATTAAACAACCAGGCTAGTACAATGCTATTGCATTTACACCAAGCTGTTTAATGTGGGTGATCAATAGATTGAGGCTTAGGGATAGAACCATCAATGAAGCCTAATTTACTTTTAGCATCTAAAGAGATGAGAATGGCCCTACTCCAGGTGTTATAGTTCTCTTCAGTGAGAAGTTGAACCACCAAAGAAACACCTGGATTATCTCCACTAGATAGGAAGTAGGGACTAGACGTGCTTTCCCAAGGTTGTGTAGTGGGAGCACTAGATGTACTCTCAGTCATACTAAGGAAAGAGATGAAGATTCAAAGTCCTAATCAAAGAAAATCAAGAATTGATTTTCTCAAGAATACTTCAAGAAACAAGAAATGGATTCTATGGATGATATAAAGACCTTTATATGCAATTTACAATCTTGTCGAAATTACAACAGAAAATTGCATATTGGGAATGAAATGTCTTTGAAATCGAAGAAGAAAAAATTGAAACCCTAAGATTGAAGATTTCAATCTCAATTATGAACCGGAGCATAAAGATCAAGATTTCAACATATTAGAAAAATCAAGACCAAGAAGATGATGATTTTAATGCAAGAATCAACAGAAACACAATGAGATAAATTTCTAGTTGATCTGAAAGAAGCATTAAGAAATCAAGGAAGAAACACAATTGAACTAGGAAGAATCAGAGAATACCAGAATCAAAGGACCTCTGAACTAGTTCATGCTCTGATACCATATTGAACTTTATACAAGCTCCGAAGGTTCATCAATGGAGAAATGTAGATACATTGAGAGAGAAAGAAATTGAACAACACGAAACTTGTGTGAATGAATTTTGTATATTAAACTTAGCCTGCTCTGTTCTTTATATAGTGAGAACAGAGGCAAGAAAGGAAAACAGAAAGAATAACCAACTGACTATCCAATACCAAATGTACACATGTAATTAACTTGTAACTAACTCACTAATCTATAGACTATAAACGACAGTCGTTGATGACTAATTATGCTATGCTACAGCTATGCTATTGTAGTCTTACTTCTATATATACAAACTACAAGTAACACATACAAAACACTATACAATCTACAATTACTGAACTGAATATCTCAATAATGCTTCTTGATTAGATGATTAAAAAAAAAAACACAATTATTATAAAGTGAACAGATTTCAAATCCTAATGCGTTTATTAAAAAAAAAAATTACAAATTGTGAATCTAGAAAGAAAACCAGACTTGTATAAAACACACAAAAACAAAAACAAAACAGCACTTTAAAGTTATATTATATTAATTCAATAGAAGATGATGGATAATATCAAATATTCTATTCTTCACGGCCGCACGCACATGAGGATTTAGCTATCTTTTGTTAGGCGTTTTGAAACACGCAACAGTGTCGTGAAGCAATTATACACTTCTTTATTCGCTTCTTGGAGAGAGGATGCTTCGGCAAATGTTAATGCATCGCTACAATCAACATTGTAAGTGAGGATACCACCAGCTTTAACAAAAACTGTTTCGTAGTCACCAGCTTTCCACGCATTCTTTGCATCTTCTATAATGTCAACAATGTTTCCATAAAATACGCGGCAGCTTTCATACTGCGATGCTAATACGGTGTCCATGGTCTTGCTTTTGAGTGAAGCAATAAGCTCAAGGGTTTTATTAGCAGCAACATCAGCCAAGTTAATTGAAATATTGGTAAGGCCAACAAGGTCGGGTAAGGATGCACTAGGATCGGATTTGAGAGCCTTCAAGCAAAAAGAAGAATCTGCATGGTTATGGCAAATATCATAAAGCACTTTTTCTGATACCTGCACATTTTTATGTGCATGTGTTGGGCAAATCAATAGGATTGTTAGCATAAAAGAGAGCAACAAGGAGAGGGAAAAAGAGGGGGCCATTTCTTTCTTCCTATACTAGCACCAATGGTTGGGTTTGATTTCTTGAGGATGCATTCATGGGGTTTGAGGGAAGCTTATTTATGTAGTAGTAGTTGTTTGTTTGTTTGTTTGTTTGTTTGTTTGTTTTTGTTGTTGTTGTTGTTGTTGTTTCAATGGAATGTAGGTTACATTTGTACAATCTGTTGCAAAACATTGTTTTTTGTTTAAAATTTGTGTTTTGTCCAAAAAGATATAAGGAGTTGTTGTGAAATAGAGTTTTAAGTTTTAAAAATGTTGTTTTAAACTCCTAAAATGCTTAACCAAACCAACCAGTGCAGTAGCTGTAGACAGGGAAAATTCCCGACCTATCACAAGCTGACACGTCACACTACCAAGTCCACAAAATACAGCCAATTACAAAGCGCCACATATTGCTGCTAGGTTTTGTTATCACTATTCAGAAACCAACAGAAATTTGCCAAGTGTCATGCAAAGACCAATCACATATCATCGCACGTGTAAGCGATGACATAAGCAGTCTTGCACGTGTAAGCGATGACACAATCAGCCTCGCACGTGTAAGCGATGACATAAGCGGACCAATTAAACTCTGCCACGTGTCACCAATCAAGCTCCGCCATGTGTCACTTACCTACCCCTAAACTCCTATAAATAGAAGCCTTCCTAAGGCATTTGAAAAGGGGATGAAATCCAAGGAGGACCAGGCCATTGGAAGCACTCAGAAGTCCAGAAGCTCTGCCGGAACCAAGCTCTAAAGCCTCCAAGAACTTCAACTTCGAATACGAAGAACATTCGAAGGAAAATCATCCAAATCATCCGCCTAGATCCAAAAGTTTGCTGGAATTAAGCTCAAAAGCCTCCAGAAACATCAACAAACCACAAATCAGCGAAGCTCTACGGATCAAGCCTCTAAAGCCCCGAAGAACTTCCACCACAAACCTTCGAATACAAAGAACATTCGAAGAGGAATCATCCAAATCATATTCCTAAATCTCAAAGTTCACTGGAATCAAGCTCAAAAGCCTTCAGAAACATCAACAAATCACAAAACAATGAAGCTCTACGGATCAAGCCTCTAAAGCCCCGAAGAACTTCCACCACAAACCTTCGAATACCAAGAACATTCGAAGAGGAATCATCCAAATCATATTCCTAAATCTCAAAGTTCACTGGAATCAAGCTCAAAAGCCTCCATTGAAGCTCTACGGATCAAGCCTCTAAAGCCCCGAAGAACTTCCACCACAAACCTTCGAATACCAAGAACATTCGAAGAGGAATCATCCAAATCATATTCCTAAATCTCAAAGTTCACTGGAATCAAGCTCAAAAGCCTCCAGAAACCTCAACAAATCATAAATCAGCGAAGCTCTACGGATCAAGCCTCTAAAGCCCCGAAGAACTTCCATCACAAACCTTCGAAGACGAAGAACGCACCAAGAACACGAAGAACACTCGAAGAACACGAAGAACGTGAAGAACAAAGAACTTCTAACAAGCTCATAGCCAGAAATTCATTGTAATTCCGTTTCAACAATCTTCGATCCATCCTTCAACCAAATTGAAGGATACTTTGTGTTCAAGTGAAAATCACATTACCACAAATCCAATCAACAAATCTTTTAGGGAGATCGAATCAGAGGATCACTCTTTTGTAATTACAGAGAATTGTACCACACATTTATCAATACAAATTTACATTTGTGACACTATTTTACTTGTTTGACTTATTTCGAACCGAGAAATTTAGTCGTCCACAGTAGCAATTTGTTATTCTTTCAATAATGGGTTGAATATGACCAGAAATCCAAGAATATACTAATTAAGTGGGTGGTATTGACTTGGCAAAATTTGTTTGGAAGAGAAACCATTAATTTATTCTAGACACTATATTGTTAATTAGTGCCTTATATACTTAAAAAAAAAAAAAAGGAGTGCAAGTAAGAGAGGATAAAACAAGAAAGATAATTTTTTCAGTAGGTGTTATTCATAACAAGATACTCATAAAGTCACCCTAAATATTAGTGAAAAGGAAAAATTGTCACATGCATTTTAACATATTTTTCAAATCCAAAGGGTCATATAATTTTTAGAAATCGATCACCATTTTTTTTGTTTGGTTAATTTATGAGAATGAGAGAATAGAATGTATTCCATAAATGATTTTTTTAATCAAATAAGTGTACTTCAAAAATACTAAAAATTTCTAAAGATAGTTTAGAGTATTATTAAAAAAATGGTATTAAATTCTGACCATTAATTAAGCAAACTATCCCCCCCCCCCTCCCCAATAAAAAAATATATACTTTTTGTTTGAGAAAAAAAAAATACTTGATAGAAATGCGCGCACGCGCATGTGTGTGCGATTTTTCATTTAAATTGTATATAAAGAGGAGCGGTATTATGACCAAAAAAAAAAAACAACAACAACAACAACAAAAGTGATGGTATGGTGAATAGAAAATATTTCTCTTCTGTCAACATTACCATACCCTTATAACAAAAAAGGGTAGTACATAAGTTGTTGATGAGCAAGATGATGACATAGCATATGTGAACTCGGTTTCACAAGTCAGCTCGCGCAGCTGGATGATCATGAGTCGAGCAAACCTCAAAATCAATCCCTTTGTTCAAGCTACCCTCTCAAGTCTCAACTAGTTAGAGCAACTAATCTATGAAAAGAAATGATCTCTATGATTCCTACCAAAATTTAGGTTAAAAAAGGTTTAACATTCAATTGACAATCGTCATAACTCTTATGTTGGAAAATAAAATGTAAATCAAGACACATCAGAAAAGGAAAATGTAAATGAGGAAAAACAGAACAACACAAAAAATGTAACTTATATATATATATATACACACACAAACAAGGATTTCACCAGCTAAAGACAGACGTATGGAAACAAGCATCAATGTCTCACGACTATGGCTAATGAACTTATTGTATAAATAATATTCTTGGTTTACACACCTAATAATATTGGACTTTTTTTTTTAGAAACAAATATACAAGCTAGGGATATACAAGGCTTTTATCTCTATAAAAGAGGCCCAAAACTAACTCATTTGCTGTTTGTAGATGACAATTTGCTTTTTATAGAGCTACTTTTGATGAATGTGCAAAAATTTTGAATATTTTGGACACCTATGAGAAAGCTTCGGGCCAAAATAAAATAAAACATTTGATATTATCAATCACATTCTGCTCAATCGAATATGATGAAAGGTATAATTTTTTTTTCTTTCTTTTTATTTATATATTATTTATTTTGTTGTTGAAATAAAAAGGAGGTTTTTGGTGATAGTAAAGGTAATTCAACGTGTTTTCTCTATATTAAGTATTTTTTATGATTAATATCTACGATTTAATCCTAGATATTTATTTATCAACAAAAAAAATTCACTAATTGAGTTAATTAAAGTATATTTGGTAACTTTCCTTAAAAAAAAAAAAAAATACAGAGTATATTTGGTAATAGTTTTTTTTTTCTTCTTAGTTTTCTATTCCCAGTGACTATTTTCTATTTCCAATAACAAAAAACTTGTTTGGTAAGCTGAAAACATTGAGAAATATAAAATAGCTCTTGTTTTCAATTTATAAAAAGAAAAAAAAAAGAAAAAAAAAATGAAAACAACCAAAGAGCTATTTTTAGTGTTGTATTTTTTCACACTTGTGAAAGCACGGAGAAAATAGTTCTATTACCACTTTAATGAACCCGTGCTCTAGTTCTAACCATGCAACTAACCATCTTTTTATTGTTACCTACAATATTTTTTCTTTTTTCCCGTAGACCCATCCCCTTTCTCTCTCTCCTCTCATAATTTCAGATTTCTTGTTCTTCTTCTACATCTTTTTCAGATTGGTATTCGTCTTCTTCACACCAAAACCATTCCCTTCCTCTTTCTCTCCCTTCCTAATTTCAGATTTCTATTTTTCTAGAAGCAGATCTACAAGTCTTTCACAGATTTTGGAAGCCCACCAATCATAGATACACATCTATCAAGTAGATCTGCAAGTATTTCACATTTGTTCAAACTTCTATTATGTAATACCTCAAGAGTATCAATTGAAACCCATGTAAGAAACAAAGCAAAATCTATATTATAACTAATTGCAGGGCTAGTGTTTGGGATTGGATCTATTATTAATTTTTATTGTGAAACAGTAATTTTATAATATGTGGAATGGAAGTAGCTAGTGGTGGGCATATTGATCTATTTCCATTGTTTTACAATAACAAGTAATATGGTTTTACTATGGTGAATCTCTTCTTGGCAGACATAACGCTAATGGGTGGTTCCTCCTCAACCACGTTAAACCAAGCCTGTCACAAATCTTTTATTTTATTTTTTTTTGTGTGCATGTATTCTCTAAAATTGTTAGCCGCATATGGTTGTCACTGCTACGTTGCCTAACCAGAAGCAACCAGAAAGCATTAAAACGTCTAAGACATTATGATATGTATATGTACGAACAAAAGCATTAAAACTACGAATACTACCACTATAATTTGTATTGCATATTAGATTTCTAAACAACATTTTTTATATTTTTTAACCTTTTTGGATAATAATAGTAATTTATTTGTTCCTTCCATGATATGGAGCAATTAAATAATATAATAAATGTCATCTCGCGGTTCTATTAATTCATGTCAAAGGGTTTCTTAAGATTGATTCTAATTAACTCAATTGGTGAGTTTTTTGTTGTCATGGGATAAAGGATCTGGCTAATTTGGGTATAAATCCCACCTATGCCTAAAAGGAACCCATATGCTATGTTGGTTAAATGATAAAAGAAAAAAGAAAAAATTATTATAAAGTGAACACATTTCAAATCCTATTGTATTTATTAAAAAAAATTACAAAATGTGAATCAAGAAAGAAAACCAGACTTGTATAAAACACACAAAAACAAAAACAAAACAGCATTTTAAACTTATATTATATTAATTAATTTAATAGAAGATGATGGACAATATCAAATATTCTATACTTCATGGCCACATGCACATGAGGATTTAGCTATCTCCTGATAATAGTTTTGAAGCAAAGGGATTAATATCAAACATTCTATATTGCATGGCCACATGCACATGAGGATTTAGCCATCTTTTGTTAGGCTTTTTGAAACACGCAACAGTGTCGTGAAGTAATTATACACTTCTTTATTCGCTTCTCGGAGAGAGGATGCTTCTTTAAACGTTAATGCATCGCTACAATCAACATTGTAAGTGAGGATACCACCAGCTTTAACAAAAACTGTTTCGTAGTCACCAGCTTTCCATGCTTTCTTTGCATCTTCTATAATGTGAACAATATTTCCATAGAATACGCGGCAGCTTTCATACTGCGATGCTAATAAGGGGTCCGAGGTCTTGCTTTTGAGTGAAGCAATAAGCTCAAGGGTTTTTTTAGCAGCAACATCAGCCAAGTTAATTGAAACATTGGTAAGGCCAACAAGGTCGGGTAAGGGTGCACTAGGATCGGATTTGAGAGCTTTCACGCAAAAAGAATAATCTGCATGGTTATGGCAAATATCATAAAGCACTTTTTCTGATACCTGCACATTTTTATGTGCATGTGTTGGGCAAATGATCAATAGGATTGTTAGCACAAAAGAGAGCAACAAGGAGGGAGAAAAAGAGGGGGCCATTTCTTTCTTCCTGTACTAGCACCTAGCACGAATGGTTGGGTTTGATTTTTTGAGGATGTATTGACGGGGTTTGAGGGATGCTTATTTATGTAGTAGTAGTTTGTTAGTTTGTTTTTTTTTAATGGAATGTAAGGGGCATTTGTATTAGCGGTTGCAAAATGGTGTTTTTTGTTTAAAATGAGTGTTTGTAAAAAAAAGTATGAGGGGTTGTTGCAAAACAGAATTTTAAATTTTAAAAACGTAATTTTAGACTCCCAAAACGCTTAATCAAACGAACATGTGTAGCAGTAGTTTGTTATGCTTTAAAAAATGGGCTAAATATGACAAGAAATCTTGAGAGTGGTATTGACTTGACAAAATTTGTTTGGAAGAGAAACTGTTTATTTTAGGCACTAAATTGTTAATTAATGCCTTATATATGTACTAATCTTTGAACACGCGCATTAGGCTCTTTTATTTTTATTTTAGTAAAGGTAAATAATTTGCATATTTTATAATAAATATTTTCTTTCAAACAAATAATAAGGATAAACTTTAGAGATAAGCACTAGCTATGGAAAAAATCCTAAATTTTAGGAGTTTTTCTTTTAAATTCAAAATGATTTTTTTTTTTAGAGATAATTACAACATGCTGCTAACTCAACAGCTCAAACTCTTTCTCCCTAGACTCCTAAGCACTTTATACATGAGAATGTATCAATTAAGCTACAAGGCCTTTGACTATTCAAAATGAAATTTGATATTTGATATTTATGACCGTATTTCATTAATTTGGGTATTTTCAAGCTATGTAATTTCTCTTTTGAATGTGATGGGGGGGAAAATCCTAAATTTTAAGAGTTCTATTTTTAAATTCAAAATGAAATTTATTATATGACCCTATTTATAAATGAAGTTACCCTTAATTAATAAGGGTATTTTTGTATAACATAAAAATCCAGTTGAAAGAGAAAAATCTTCTTATATATAGTCTATATATATAATAATAGATGAAACTGAAAGAAATTTAAATTAGAATTTCAAATTAGAGTTTTAATTTTGCATTATGTGTCTTTATTTGTTCTTAAAGAGTTTTATTTTTAATTTTAGAATCAAATATGAGACCACATCATAAATATTCATCCAAGTAAGTTATTAAGTACAAAAACCAAATAGTCTAGAATAAATGAATTGTAAAAATAAATAAAAAATAAAAAATTGCTTCATAATAAATTTTTTTTTTAAATGGACAATTTACATTTTATACCTAATAATATCCTTACAATTTTTTTAAAGAGTTAAAAAAAAAATGACTATTAATAGTATTTAAATTATAAGCAAGACTTAGGTACAGTACTTAAGTGTTGTTCCTTAAATTCTCCTTTTAAGATTCTGCCCTATGGATTTTTTCTCATGGGATGGAAATGTATTTTTAAGTTAAGTAGCCACATGGCTGAATTTTAAGAGAGGAACTTAAGGAACAACACCTAAGGTACTGTACTTAAGTTTTGTCCTTAAATTATATATGTGTATATATATATATATATATAAATTATATTATGCATCTTATTGTATATCTTTAAGTGTATTTATGCATATGCATGAAATTACAAGCTAGTCCCATAAAAAAAAAATGAAGTTACAAGGTAGTATAGAATTAATAAGTAAAACTTAGAGAAAATTTAATTAGAATTTCAAATTAAAGTCCAATTTTGCGCCAATTTTCTAATTTAATTTTTTAAATATTTGTGCAAATGTGTTATTAATAGTGAAAACCAAAAAGACCCCATTAACTATAATCATTTTTATTTGACTTTTTTTAGACCGATGAAAAATGCACTATGGATGCTCACATGGATGGAAAAGAGGTCTACAATTGTTATTTTCTTTTCCAAAGGAGGTGCATTTCAAAGAATTATTCATTAATTACAATCATTTTCTCTTTATGGATAAAAATTGCCCCGATTTGTAATTAATGTGGATAAGAATTGTAGACTTCTTTTAAAAGGAATTGCACAGATTAATTACAACCAGATGAAATACACCGATTATGGATAAGAATTGTAGACTTCTTAAGGTTTATGATACATGGTTTTGGGTATTCAAAGGGTTATTTATGTATCTTATATAGGAAGAGAAAATCACTTAATTCCTGTTTAGTTGTAGAGAAAATCATGGGATATGAATTTGAAAGAGATAGAAAATGATCACGTGAACGTTAGCATAGCTAACAATTGCTAATTCACACGATTTTCTCTACCCACAAAAGAAGCAATTCTCTTCATCAAACAAAAAAAAAAAAAAAAAATTCTCAGATTTTTAATAGAAAATTTCATGATATACTTCTGGCTAAATCTCTTTGATTGTTTTAATTAAAATTTTCTTCTTTTATTGGCAGGTCAAATGAATTGGCACCTTCCAAAAATCTTATGCCCATGTAGTGGTGGCATCTTTAGCGGCTCATTTTTTTTGGATTGTCCTTGATATCTATTCTGTTGATACAGCCATAACTAATGTTTAAAATTTGAATAAAAGATTTGAAGTTCAATCTTACCTACACTAAAAACTTATTGGTGTCTTAATTTGATGATAAAGAGCTATCATTAAGAGTAAACATCATAAGTTGAAATTTTCTCTCAAAAAAAGAAGTTCAAAACTAATTTTGAATATAAAAATTTAATGATTTTATGTAGGAACCTAAAACTCCTATATCCATAATTCGAATTTGCAGCTTATATTTTGCCTTTTCATTGGTTGTTTAGTTTTAAATACACTTTTATTTCCTTGGCTTATAAAAAAAAGGGGTAGAATTTTGCAAGACATTTTCCATACCACAATCAATAATATTGTTTTTTATTCATTTTTTTTTTTTAAAGAAAGGAAAAAGAATTACCCCTCCGTTTATGGTACAATGCAATTGACATTTTTTTTTGCACCAATTGACGCTAATTATGTGCCTAAAATAAATGGTTTCTCTTCCTAACAGACCTAATCAAGCTAAATACACTTCCTTAATAAGCATATCCTCAGATTTCTTGTCATAATTTTCCCATTTTGAAAGAATAACAACTCCTACATAAGCTTCCCTCAAAACCCTATATATCAAACCCAAAAATTGGTGATAGTAAAGTATGAAAGAAATGGCCCCATCCATTTGTGCCTACTTGTTGCTCTCTCTTATGCTAGCAATCCTATTGATTTGTCCAACAAGTGCACGGCTAAGTGTGAAGGCTGATGAAGGTGTGCTTCATGATATTTGCTCTCCCCATAGAGATCCTCCCTTTTGCTTGAAAGCCCTAAAATCCGATCCTCGAACAATCACAATCGACCTTGTTGGCCTTACCAATATTTCAATCCACTTAGCAGATGTTGCTGCTAATAAAACCTTTGCCTTCATTGGCTCACTCGTCAACAAAACCTCGGACCCCAAGTTAAAACCGCAGTATGAATTCTGCCACCAATTCTATGAATCTCTTGTTGGCGATATAGAATATGCAAAGGATGCATGGAAAGGTGGTGACTACTTTACTGTAGTTGTTGCAGCTGATAGTTGCCTCACTTCAACTGGTGACTGTAGAGATGAAATAACAACTAATGCATCCCCTCTCCTACGAGAAAATAAAGAAGTGTCTTACTATTGTGAGACATTTTTGCTTGTTTCAAAACGCCTATCAGGTCTTAGCTAAATCATCATGTGCACGTGGCCATGCAAAATAAAATATTTGATATTATCGGTCACATTCTGTTCAATAAAATATGATGAAAGGTAAAATTTTTGTCTTGTTTTCTTTCTCTTTATTTTATTTACTTACTTATTTTGTTGCTGAATTAGAAAGGAGGTTTCTGGGGATAGTAAGGGTAATTCCACGAGTATTTGATTCACATTATTAGTTTTTAATAGATATTATAGGATTTGAAATGTGTTTGCTCAATAATGACTGTTTTTAATCATTAATATCTAGGATTTAATCCAAAATCTTTTATTTAACAAAAAAAAAAAAAAAAATTCACTAATTGAGTTAATTAGAATTTGATTTGAGTAGTCTTTTAAGTGAATGTATACTCGCAGTTAAATTGTTACCCCCATATGGTTGTCATTGCTACATTGCCAAACCAAAAGCAACCAGAAAGCATTAAAACTCCAAACACATTATGATATATATATATATATGAACAAAGGCATTAAAGCTACGAATACTAGCACTATCATTTGGATTGCATATTAGAGTTCTAAACATGTTTTATTTATTATTATCCTAGTTTTTGGTAACACATTTGTTTAGCCTACTAATCCTCCATCGAACGGGATACCAGTGGAAGGCAACCATGTGTTGCCAAGGAGAAACTGATCGACTGTGTAATTTTGAGCTTGAGTTGAATCTAAAATATGAACGCCTGGCCACTTGACCCGCTTGTCTGTGTTTGCACCTGGCCCGGTATTGTTGTACTCTCCATAAAACAAAGTGGATTCAAAGGCCGGATTCCACCTTAGCCACCCTTCTGGCCTTATGATGTTGCTCATGTACGATTGCAAAAATACAGTTCTTGAATATGTCATCCAAGGTCGACCAAGGTATGTAGGAGTTGGGTTGTTTGAGGAAATTAAATCTGAATCCCCGGATATAGTGCACATATGGAAAGAAAAGCCGCTTGCGGCATTTACTTGTTCTCGGCCTTGAGCTGTGATAGTGTTGGATTGTCCTGGCGAAGCTTGTCTTGGAAGAATGTCACACTTTTGAAAGACTGCAGTTGCATCACCAAAGATGAAATCGACGGTGCCCTTTATTTGGCATTCTCTGTAGAATTGGCGGTTTTTGTGTGCATATAATGAATCTTGGTAACCCCTTATACCACAACGATAGAAGATTGAATAGTCAGAGTCTGATCGAAGTGCCACAGCTTGGCCTTCTTCTGGCCCTGCAGTGTTCTCAAATGTCATGTTCACTGCTATGAAGTTTTTACCATCAACACCTGCACAAGAGAATATACAATATGAAAATCTTAGAATAAACAATGTTTTGTAATATTGTATAAATCTTTAGTATCTTATCATAGTCCTTGCATAAGCTTAGTTTTTAGCATTAATGGTGCTTGGCCAAATTAGTTTTACCTTGTATAGAAATCGATTTGATGTACAAAATACATATGAGACGTGATACAAAAAATATATTTATCATTTCAAAACAAGGAGTTAATTGTTCTATATATATTTTTTGATTTAGGATTAATCATGCATTAAGAGAATATAATATAAACATATTGATATTTTTTAATTACCGAATGTGGCTGATCCATATGTTTTCCAACCAGTGGTGTTGCTTCGATTTCCTGAGATGATAGTTTGGTCGATACCATCCCCAACCATCATCATATTCCATTTGTCACTTGGAATAGACACGTATTCCCTGTAGATACCTTTCTTGATATAAATCACAAAACGTTCTGAGCTTTGAGATGGCGCAACTTTTACTGCATCCATGATTGTCTTGTAATCACCAGATCCATTAGAAGCCACTGTAATGTTGACCGAAATCTCACTTGCTTGCATGGGTTTCCAGTCAAGTGAAGTAAACCAGGATTGAAAACCATCATCGACTGTCTCATTAAGTAATTGTTGCACAGAAGCCAACTGATTGCTAACCAATGTGGTTACTTTCTCTAAGCTCATTACTATGCTTTCTTTCAAGATAATACTCATGTTAGTGCCAACAAGTTCATCATTGCATGTGGCAATACTTGTGATGGCCGCACTCAACCATGTTTGGAGATCAAACTTTAGATTACTGGTGCCAAAATCTGTAATTGTTATGGAACTTTACATGTTAGTATATCTTTTCTTGTAAAACCAAAAACAGAAACAAAAACTCATGTCAATGAAAAATTTCTAATTGAGCAGTGCCGTCATCTATTAATTAAAAGGGTAGTTTTGGTCATTTGTAGTTTGATTCATTTCAATAGCTTTATCATGGTTTCCAAATTAAAAACAAAACAAAACAAAACAAAAAAAAACAAAAAAAAAAAAACTCCCGCATTATTGAACAATTAAAAATTTTCAGACACTGAAAATATAGAATTGCTAAAGATCAACTGTAAATAAAAAAATAAACTACCAAGTAAAATCCATGGTGTACCCTTGTTAAAATAACATTATTCAAATAACGATTTATCATCTTATGTAATTGTAAGAAAATCGTGTGAACAATTCTAGAAAACAACGTCAGTTTTTTTTGACAGCACAAAATCAATTTCAAGGCTTGTGGTTTTGAGTTTATACATGTGGTGAGACATGAGAGGGACCATGATAAACATGAATGCTCCTTTATTTTGTATGAACTCTATAGAAGAACGTTACGGTGGCCACCTGGATGACCCGTGAGGATCAGAGATTCAAAGGATATTATAGCCAAAGATTGCAGCGGAGACTATATAACAATTTTTGAGACACTATCAGCCATACAAAAATATACAAAGGATAGTATATATGCATGCTCCTTTAGTTTTCCTTTTACAAAGGATTTTCGTTCCAATGCTAATATTCATCGTTAACATATCATGGTTTTCTGTTGCAAGCTAATAACTATTGCCACATTAACATTAATTTCCTTTTGACATTATAGATTCCAATACCATTCTCCTTTTATTTTTTTGCCAACCTTCAAAAAAAAAAAAATTGTTAGAACACAATTGTTACCAAATAGAAACAGTCCAAGTATATGTTGTCACATTAAGGCTTATAATCTAAATAAACACCAAAGTAAAAATAAATAATTATATATAAAAAAAAAAAAAGAGTAACTAATATACATGCATGCATACTTACCATGTGGATTCTGAAATTTGGTAAGGGACCAATCTAGAACTTCTTGAGTTGAATCCAACAACTTAGCACAATCAGAGAGAATGTTGGAGAGCCGAAAATCTTTGACAATATTTTGAAAATTTGATACGGTAGAGGTTGTATTTTGAAGAATACTCATAGCTAAATTCAATAAATCTTTGAAGGTAGGAGAATCAACATCCAACTTAAAACTATTATCATTAGAGCTCTTGCATGGGTTGGAAGAATAAAGGAATATAAGTAAGATGATGAACAACTTTAAGACAGAAGCCATTGATGAAGGAGAATAGAAATAGTGAAGGAAGAAAGTTCTAACAAGGAGGAAGTAGAGAATGTAAGAAGAAAAGAGAAATTAGCCCATATATATAGAGGTACGTACATTAGAGGCTAAGATATCATGTAAATTTCATATCTTAGTTTTTATTTCTATCTAAGAGGTGGAATACATTGTGTTATGTCAATGGTTCATCCTTTTGAGTTTGATTACTAATTTTGTTTACCAATGAGATTATAAGGATGAGTTAATTATGGTTTTTTTTAAATATAATAATAGATTTGTATATAACCTATATATTAGTCATAGGATAAACCACTGACATAATAAATAGGTCAAATGCATACTAGTTCCTATGACTCTAGGTGAATTAGCTTGAATGTGATAATTTCAGAAAAAAAAAAATATATATATATATATATATCTAATGCCAAGGCCACATAAAATCTTAGATTTTTAATTTTAATGATTGAATTATTCTTTTGAGGAGCAACCTATATGATATCATGATTAATTTAGTACAGATATGTTGATTAACAAGTAATATTGAGTTGGTCAAAACACGCCAAGATAAATAATATTGTTCACATATTAGCTTGTTCCCTAGGTTTAATAAGTTTTTTTTTTTTTTTTTTTTTTTTTTTTTTCTTTTGTATAAAGAAATTTCACATTATTGTCAATTGCATGTTTTACAAGATGAACACGGCTTGTGTTTAGAGCAAGATTGCATTAGACACAGTGGAATTTAGACGTGTGTTCATAATTGGACACGTGCTTGAATCCTAACGTGTCTAGTATGTACTAATGACTGAATCCAAGCTTAACCCAAAATATTTTCTTTGAACTGTTCTTGTATAAGCATAAAATATAAATCACTTTGAAGAGAGTAGCAATGAGGGACAACGTAGACTTTTACTGTTGGAGTGGAGAGGCTAGGGTTACAAGTTACAATCTCCAAATTAACTTATTTCGTTACAGGCCATGACACACTCCCAACAATGAAGCATTAAAATGTTAAACCAGTAAAAATGGTCTTATTATGGTCCTTATCTTCATTTTGAAGTTTCACGCTACAAATTTGGACGTGGAAAAAATTATATGGATGTATTATAGTGTAAATAATTTTCTTGGGAAAATGGAAAATTATTACATAATTAAAAAACCCAAAACAAGATGTGGATTACTTACACCTAGACAAAAAGACTATGAAGTTTCACTGTTTTCTAAGATTAGCTTTTGGGCTTTTCTTGCGCAACTTAGATGAAGCTATATCGTCTTTTTTTTCTTTTTTTTTCTTTTTTTTTTTTGAGTCATGGGGCTATGTCTTTATTTAAAAACACATTCTGTAATTGTTAAGGCTTAATATCGTCTTGGCAATTTTAATGTGCAAAGTTTGAATTAGAACGAATCACATTAATTTTTTTAATTTCCCTTTCACTATTTGCACATCATCATGCATTCTCAATCTTATGTACCAATTATATTATATTGTACCATTAGTGTTAATATATCTCCATTAGAAGGTATGTAAGTGTATTATGTCAGTGGTTCATACTTCATACTCTAATTTTTATTTCTATTTTATTTTACTTCTTATTACTTCTTTCAATTTTTCTAGCGTACGATATTTAAGTTGAATGTAACTATTAAAAGAAATTTCTTTTGCATATGGGCTTAAATTTTCAAGATTTTTTTTTTGGGTGTGGAAATTGGAAAATCTTAGCTCAAAGAACATTATTACCTCATATTTCTTGAATAAAAAGGCTTAATTTCTTTCAATTGACTGAGTTGGAGTTTGTGTAAGTCCGGTTGGATTGGATTTGTAGTATTTTCAACTCAACCCATCCTTTTTGAGTTGAGAAATCTCCAAACTAGTCCAATTCATATTGTCTTTAAAAGCAACCCAACATGTGAGAATTGGGTTAGACCTAATAAAAATAAGGGTAAAATATCATTTTCATCCTTAAACTTTTATAAAAGATCGTTTTTCGTCCCTAAACTTTACAAAATGTTAGGTTATGTTTGGTAACAGTTTTTGTTTTCTATTTTCAAAAACTTGTTTTTGGAAATATAAATAATTTTTTTTTTTTGTATTTTTGAAATCAAAAACATGTTTGATTAATTGAAATTAAAAAGATACTTTTTTGAAGAAAAAAATAGAAAATACTAAAATATATTGTTATTAAGATTTGAACTCTAATGCTAACTTATTAAATGAGTTAGATTCATTAAATTAAATACGTGTTTGCATTGACTTTTGAAAGTTAGAAACTGAAAACAGTCTTTTATATATTTTCAGTTTCCTTCATAAATTAAGTTTTGAGAATAGTTTTTGTTTTCTATTCATTTTGAGTTGCCAAACAGATTTTTTAATTTTAAAAATAAAAAATTGTGTCTAAAAACAAAAAATAAGAGAAAAAAACAATTACCAAAAGTACTTTTATATTTTTCATCTTCCTATCAATACCCGTTAATTTATGTCCTAAGTTAGGCCACGGTGGGCTGACATAGCATATGAGTTATACCAAACCATTTAATCTTAAAAAGTACATACACTTGGCATGCAATTATTGGCACATGTGGATTACATATTCCATTGAGACAAAAATACCCCTCACTATCTCAGTGGAGCTTTACGGTAAAAATCAAATATCCGACAAGTATAGCTCTAAACCCAGTTCTTAAAATAAATAAATAAAACAAATTTCTTCTATGACACTGTTGTTACAAGTTCAAGCACCCCTTTAGTTCTCTGTGCGTGTCAGTGTGTATTTGGCTTTTGCTTTTTATTTATTTCAGAAGTTGCACAATTGTGGTGGATATGGTATTAGGGTAGATCTTTGTGACTTGGGTTTGTGAAATGATTATTGTTCTATACTTCTATTGGCTATTTGGTTGATTTATTGACTATGTGCTTGACGAAATTCCTAAAAAAAAAAAAAAAATAGAATTTTGCCTACCATATAAGCAAAGTGGGAAGTGAGGCAAGGTAAGGCAGATCAATGAGTATGGGTTAAGGGTGGGAAGGCAAAGGACTAAGACGGCGATGTCTTGGTAGGCAATCGCTACTGCTATGGCGAAGTTCGGATGTATCTGGTTTCTATTGGCCTATCATTGGGATTGAGGGGTATTTTTGTCTTGCTGTAATATTTATTCCACATGTGCCAATAATTGCATGCCAAGTGTCCATACTTTTTAAAATTAAGCGGTTCGGTTTAACTCGTATGCCATGTCAGCACACCGTTAGACTAGCTAGGACATAAACTAACAATATTGACAAAAGGACGAAAAGTATAACGTTTTGTAAAGTTTAAAGACGAAAAACAAATTTTTGTAAAAGTTAAGGAACGAAAATGGTATTTTACCCTAAAAGTAATTAGGTTTTTATTCAACAATAATTCATGTCTTTTAATTAATTAATAATTACAACAATTGAGCCTAATATATTCCAATTTCTTCAAAACTAAGTTTAAAAAATTACCAAAATAAATTAAACTATTTCACTCTAAAGCTTAAACTAAATCCCAAAATCCAAAATAAATCAAACTAATAAATTAAAAAAAAATATTTTTTAAAACTGTTAATAATATTGATTATGTTAGATTATTTGGGCTAAAAATCTTACTAATCCAAATCCAACATATTGGGTTGGGCCAAATTAGCCAAGTTTTTGGGTTGAACGAACCTTTAACATTCTCTGGTTCTCTTTTACTACCATCTAAGAGCATTCACAGCAGTTGAGCTAAATAGCTATAATACTATTTTAGTTCCACCAAAATACCAAAAAGGGTCACGCAGCAGTGGAGGCATAGCAATAAAAAAAAAAAACAATTTTTCATTGGCACTCCTGATTAAAATAATTCTTGGCTGTTTAGTTTTTTTTCATTCTTTTATTCTTCATCTCACCGTCCTCTCTCTCGTCACTCTCAAGCTCCCAGCTGAGAAATTTCTCTCAAGCTCTCACCTCTCTGAAACTCTCAAGTTCACTCTCACCATCTCACCATCTCTCAAGCTAACCGACGCCGTCTCAGCCGCCAATTGCCTCAGACCTCGCCGTCCCAGCCGCCCATCTCTCAGACCTCGCTGTCCCAGCCGCCCATCTCTCTCAAACTGCCTCAGACCTCGCCGTCCCAGCCAATCCACTTCAGGTCAGTGAATTTTTTCATCTTTTTTTTTTTTTTTTTTTGATGAATTAGTGAATTTTTTCATTTGGGTGTTCGTTGTTGTGGCTTAATTTTTCTGGGTTTGTGTCATCGTTTATGGTGTTATTTTGTGGTGAAAAATGGTGTTGTCGGGTCAGTGAATTTTTTTTTTTTTTTTGAGGAATTAGTGAATTTTTTGGTGGCAGCGGCAGTGCGGCGGCGGTGGCAGTGGTGGCTGCGGTAACGGTGGCGGTTGAAGTGGTTGTGATTGTTGTTTACTGTATAGGATATATTATTTTTTGTAGGGGATATATTATTTTATTGTAATAGTTATATTATTTTATTATAGTGTTTATATTATTTTATTGTGTTAAAAGTTAAAATAGATCCACTGCTGTAGCATGTGTATATGTAGAATAGATAAAGTGGCTTTTTGTGGAGCTAAATAGCTAAAATTTTAGATTCACTGTTGTGAATGCTCTAATGACCAAGAGATTTTCTATTTTCAATCTTTAAAAAAAAAAATTTTATTTTTTTTCAAAAAAATTTTATTCATCCCATTCCTTGAACGACGTCACACGTGCGAAACGAGAATACTAGAAATAGTTCAAAGTCCCAAGCTTTCGACTTTCTAGGCGCTTCTTTATTGTTCCTTCCAAAAAATCCAAACCTTCTACACAGTCTCAGCAAGTGACAGAACTAAGCAAACCCAGAGTATTCCAGAAGTGCCCACATGGATATCTCTCTCTTATTACAAAACCCAAAACACTCTTTGAGTTATCACAAACACAAAAAGTTCAAGTCTTTGCAAATAGCAAACCCAAAAGAAAAAAAAAAATGGCAACTTTAACACCAACCCATATCCACTTCTATCCTTCATGTTCCCATAAGCCAAGCAAAAAAACTTGGTGTACCATAACCAGCTCAAGAAACTTGTTCTTGGGTCAGCAACCAAAAACGAAATGGAATGGTTGTAGTAGTAGAAGGAGGAGGAGAAATGGGAACAACCATGTGGTGGTGTGTGAGAAAGTGGTTGGTATTGACTTGGGAACAACTAACAGTGCAGTGGCAGCCATGGAAGGTGGGAAGCCAACGATTGTGACTAATGCTGAGGGGCAGAGAACGACACCATCTGTGGTGGCTTACACTAAGAATGGTGATAAGCTTGTGGGGCAAATTGCTAAGAGACAAGCTGTGGTGAATCCTGAGAACACTTTCTTTTCTGTCAAAAGGTTTATTGGGAGGAAGATGTCTGAAGTTGATGAGGAGGCCAAGCAGGTTGGTAAATTTATCACTTTTATTATAAGTTTATACTGTAAAGTTAGTATTTTAATTTGACCATTTGTAAATTGGAGGCAGAATTTGTAGATTAGAGACAGACTTTGTATTTGGATTAGTGTTCACTAGAGCTTATAATGTGAATTTTAATGATCTTTCAAGTATTAGTATGCTATTTGGAGACAGGAACTTAAAATTGCTTTGTTGGATACCATGACTTGTTCTGGTATTGTTTGATTAAAACCCAATTTTTAGATTAATCTTGAATTTTTTTTTTTTTTTTTTTTTTTAGGGTGGAATCAAACATATATTATTATTATTATTATTGTTATTATAAGTTAAATCATTTAAATACTAGTAGATTATAGATAGGATTTGAATTTGGATTAGATGTTACTTGTTATGCAATCATAATAAACTATCACTTAAATGGTAAATTTTGATAATTTTATATTCTTATAACCATTAGTATGCTATCACATGTTCAGATATCATGATAGACAATGTTTAATAAAATCATTTAATTATTAGTATGTTCGAGATAATTTGAATTTCGACCATCTGATGTCTTATATCATGAGAAACTATTACTTGTTGAAAAAGCTTAAATTGTTAATCTTTATGATATTTTAACTAGTAGTTGACTAATTAGAGATTGGAATTTTGGATCAATTGTTTGATACTATGATAAACTAGTGTGAATTTAATCATTTAACCATTATTCCAATATAGGTGTCATACAAGGTCGTGCGGGACGAAAATGGCAATGTGAAGCTTGAGTGTCCGGCCATAGGCAAGCAATTTGCAGCTGAGGAGATTTCTGCACAGGTATTGAGGAAGCTTGTGGAGGATGCATCCAAGTTTCTCAATGATGGGGTGAGTAAAGCAGTGATCACAGTGCCGGCATACTTCAATGATTCGCAGAGGACAGCTACGAAAGATGCAGGTCGCATTGCAGGGTTAGACGTCCTGCGAATAATCAATGAACCTACTGCTGCTTCGCTTGCTTATGGGTTTGAGAAGAAAAACAATGAGACCATTCTGGTTTTTGACCTTGGAGGTGGTACTTTTGATGTTTCAGGTATGCCAATTGCTTTGTTACTCCTCTTATTGGATTTGTTTTGTTATTTATAAGTTACATGCAAACCCAGTTGAAAAATCTCAACCATAGCCCTTTTTTATGAGAGGAGTAAGGCAGAGTTCATTGACTTTTTTCCTTTTCTCCTGCTAGTCCGCCTCATATGTTTTTTTTACTTATTTTGTAGAGAATTATTCTTGTGGATTGTAGTCAGGCTGTTCCATTTGCATATGCAAAGTAGAATATTTTGTCTGTATTAGTTCTGGTCATTGCCTCAAATGCCTGCTAAATTGGAGGTTTACAAGTTCCAAGTCACTCATTCTATGTGTTATAATTAAGTGAGTTTGACAAATATTAATGTTTGAAATTCTTCCCAGCTTGACTATCTGAGAGGCGGGGGTATGCAATAACACAAATGAGATGACTGCATGTGTGAGTGATTCCTCCACATTTTGGTGTGCCTTTTATTCTTGTATCTATTCCTAGCTGTGTTAGGTATCATCAGATAACATGGATGCATTGTTGATAACTTACATGCTTGACCATAGGTTAACAATAACAGATTGCCTCTCGTTCACTCTCTTTATTCATTTGTTCTTTGGGGGATGATAAGATCTTTATCCAAACCGGAGGAACTTTTCAGGGCAGATTACAGAGAACTAGCAGCTTTGCTGCAAACTATTCCTTAAAATTTAGGTACAGCTCCTTTGGTGTTGTACATTGGGTTCCTCAATCTAGTTCAACTTGATGACTGCATTGATCACTTGGGACTTCCAAAAATAGTATGAGCCCCTTTGGGACTTATTGTTGATAAAGAGCAACTAGCAGCTTGGCTGTTAGCAAAAGAACAAATTAAAACTTCCATCATCCCCTTCATGCGCACACACACACACACACACACACACACACACACATATTTCTGACAAAACCAAATTGCAAAAAACAAACCAGGACCGATCAGAAATAATCAGCATTCCTCAAATTTTCTCATGAATTGAGTCAGGACTTCTCTCTATAGCATTTTGGGATTTTTGAGCAATGATTTGAATGTTTTAATTGAGTCATGAATTGATTTTCAAGCTATTTTTGTTTTAGGAGAAATTTCTGAATTGGATTTCTAGTTCAGGAATTTCTTGGTGTTATTGTCTTTAGATAAATGTTGGCTGATCTTTACAAGGCATAGTCATTTTTTCTAGTTTGTGGGATTATACCGTTGCATGAAATATAGCTCAGGTTCAGATGTTGTTCTTTCAGCTGCAGTTTGGAAGCTCTATTTACAGTGTTGTAAAAGGTTTTACCTATCTTGCTGCATTGGCATCTGCTCCCCAACTGTAATTTTAAGTATTATATTAAGGTATTGTATTGGGGGAGATTGCCAAAAAAGAATTTAGGAAAGTCTTAGCCTCTTAGGAATAAATATGAATTATGAAACAAATTAACAAGCACAAGGTGGTAATGTGACAATCCATGTGTGTCAATGAGCATTCGGTGAACATATGGTATTTTGTGATTCCCAAAATTCAATCTTCCAAAAGCAGTTTTATAGATTAAAAGAGTGACCTGGACCTTGTGGTTTTGAAACGTCTGATCTCTTAAAAGGTTTTTGAATTAATACTACAGTAGTTAGGTAGCATACAATCATTTGAACACTATGCCCTTTCACTACTTTTTTACCTTGTTGTTACCATTGCTATTGGATCCCGGTCCTTTAATTCAATTAAACAGCATATATAAGCGATATTTTTACCAGAATTATGAATATATGGACTATAGTTTTCTAAAAATAGCACAATAATACTCATCAGATGTGATTTCCACTTGTTTTCTTTTGGGGCACAAGGAAATTGTTCGTCAGTGATTGTTGTACTCTGTTATGTTTTAAATCTGCAGTTCTTGAGGTTGGAGATGGAGTATTTGAGGTACTTTCCACATCAGGGGACACTCATCTAGGAGGAGATGATTTTGACAAGGTTTGAACAAGACAAATGAATAGAGCTTTTGCTATTCTTTGTTTTCTGGTCTGTTAGTTGTTACTAAAATTACACGTCTATATTCTATAATCTTAAAAACAGAGAATAGTTGATTGGCTTGCCCAAAACTTTAAAAGAGATGAAGGAATAGACCTTCTAAAAGACAAGCAAGCTCTACAACGTCTCACAGAGACTGCAGAGAAAGCAAAGATGGAGCTGTCATCTCTGACTCAGACCAGTATTAGGTATGTGACAATTTCTTTGCCTTCTTTCTATGAGTGGATCTCTCTCTTTGTCATGATCGCTGAGGGAAAAGCTTTCTTTTGTTACAGTTTACCTTTCATTACTGCCACTGCGGATGGCCCAAAACACATTGACACCACCCTGACAAGGGTCAAATTTGAAGAATTGTGTTCAGATTTGCTAGACAGGTATGTAAGTTGAAAATTGCTACTGTGTGGTTGCCCTCTATGCATGTTCCAAAATGGAATAATTCTCATATGAAATATCAGTGTGTGTTTGATTTCCATTACTGGAGTTTGCTGCTTATTGATTTAAAACAGTGTGTTTTTGCCAATATGAATACCTATCTGCCTGCATAAGTTCAGTGGATTTCAATTGAAATCTATTTTTTTCTTAGGCTACGAAGACCAGTTGAAACTGCCTTGAAAGATGCAAATCTTTCTTTCAAAGATTTAGATGAAGTAATCCTTGTTGGTGGTTCTACTCGCATCCCAGCTGTTCAGGAGCTTGTGAGGAAGATGACTGGAAAAGAGCCCAATGTGACTGTAAATCCTGATGAAGTTGTTGCTCTTGGGGCTGCAGTTCAGGTTTGTCCTTATCTTGTTGAGATAAATCACCACTTAAGTGGGTTGCAACATGTAGGATTTTTTAAATTTTTTTAATAGGAGGTAGAGCAGTTGAACTCTCTGATATGAAGATAGCTTAAGCTACTAGAATGGTGAAATTAATTATTTAATCATTATTCTAACATGCTCTAAATTTTTTTCTTAGTTTATTTGAAAAATAAATGACTATAACTCTCTATTTCTGATATTATCTGCTTCAATACTTATTGATATTGCGTAAATTGTTGAGGCATCAATATTTATTTCGGTCAACTTTTTTTTTCAGGCTGGTGTTTTAGCTGGAGAAGTTAGTGACATTGTGCTCCTGGATGTCACTCCATTGTCTCTAGGACTCGAAACTTTGGGTGGTGTGATGACAAAAATTATCCCAAAGAACACAACTTTGCCGACTTCCAAATCAGAGGTGTTCTCCACTGCGGCAGATGGGCAGACCAGTGTAGAGATTAATGTCTGTCAGGGTGAGAGAGAGTTCGTGAGGGATAACAAATCCCTTGGAAGCTTTCGCTTAGATGGAATCCCACCTGCCCCACGAGGAGTTCCTCAAATTGAGGTGAAATTTGATATTGATGCTAATGGCATCCTTTCTGTCACCGCTATTGACAAGGGAACCGGAAAGAAGCAGGATATAACCATAACTGGTGCTAGCACCTTGCCAAGTGATGAGGTATGTTTCTAAAAACTATTGGTATTGCAAGCTTGAGATAGCAAGTTGTAGTTCAAATTAGATTTGTTATTTAAATGAGTTTGAAATCAATGTGTGTGGTTAATTTGTGGGTAAATAGACTAAGCATAACCTATCTTAGCTGACTATAATCAATTAACTACATAAGAAATAACTGAATATACATAGCAAAGGAAGCTGCAGAACTATGAGAGATTTTGTCACAAAACACCAAGTATATCAAGAATAATTTGTGTATTATTGCTATATGCTGCTTACATATAGTATACTCCTAGAACCATAAAACAAAATAGCTAATTAGTTTTGATTGCATTTTCATTACAAGGATTCCCTTACAGTGAGGAATAAATATTTCTTACCATAAGGACCCTTATAACTATTCCTCAACCTTCATAATAGCTCAAAAGAATAAACATCACTAGATTCACTACACACCAAGTAAATCAAGAAAAAATTGTGTTAGAGCTATCTGCTGATTACATATATTATACTTCTAGAACCATAGCCATTGTTGGCAAAAAAATGATTTTTTTTTTTTCTTCTTGTTTTTATGCTAATTTGTTGATAAATGATGCTAATTGTTTTTATATCTTGATCTTTAACTTTGGGGTCTTTTTTTCTTATATTTAATTTTATTAGTTATCCCCTTCAATGATGCTACCATGTTCTCCAAAGAACCTATATCTTTCTTTTCTTTCTGAATCTCAGCATTTCAAGTAGCTATGCTTTTTCACAAATCAACCATGATAAAAGGATGTTCTACTACTTGTTATTGTTGAAGCTATTATTACCACATATAAACCTATTCTATTTATGTTACTAAATCCCAACTTTGGATGTACAAAATAAAAATAAGTGCAGGTGGAGAAGATGGTTAAGGAAGCTGAGAAGTTTGCAAAGGAAGACAAGGAAAAGAGGGATGCCATAGACACAAAGAACCAAGCAGACTCGGTACTGTACCAAACTGAGAAGCAACTTAAAGAGCTGGGAGACAAAGTTCCTAGCCCAGTGAAGGAGAAAGTAGAGGCTAAAGTAAAAGAGCTCAAGGATGCAATCTCTGGTGGATCAACCCAAGCCATTAAAGATGCAATGGCTGCACTAAATCAAGAAGTTATGCAACTAGGACAGTCAATCTATAGCCAGCCTGGCCAACCGGATGCTGATACTGCTTCTGCTACTGCACCAGGGTCATCAAGATCAACTGGGAAAACAGCTGATGGTGATGATGTGATCGAAGCAGATTTTACTGACAGCAAGTAAATCACATAACTTGGTGGTGGGCAAAATTTCAACCATGCATACTTGGTTTATTTTCTATGTTAGTTTGTACAGGCTTTGTTGGCCGTGTTTTTGTTAGCTATGATGTGCATCATGAGTCTAGCCTGCCCAGTACTTCATAGTGATCAATGTGATTTAGATAATGGGTAGTTCGTCAAGGCATAAAACTTGGCAGGTGGTTTAGTCTCTTCCATGGCTAGTTAATATCAAGCGGATTCTTTTTTTTTTGAATATCTCAATGTTTGTGTTTGTAAAAGTTGTCTACAATGTAAGTATGTTACTACTAGAAAAAAATTTAATTTTCGCACTTCTTTTCCCCCTAAAAAAATCTCTTTGAGAACTTGTAGTATCACCAAGTCGAATAAAAATTCCTACAACCCAAGCTGTATATAAACATTTTTTCTAAAATAATACTTATGAATAGTTTTATGTATTGTCATTTAGAGCCCTTTTAGCACTCTTTTTTATTATTGAAAAAGCTATTTTGAGTACTTGATTATTTTTCCAAGTGTATTTATTATTTAGACAAGGTTAAAACCAGTAAACCACATACAAAGAAAGATTTTCGCGAAACTGTCCAAGTGTATTTACAATTTAGACAAGGTTAAAACCACATACAAAGAAAGATTTTCGCAAAACTGGCTTGGTGGAATTTATTAAATGGTGATACATAAAATAATTCATATGTATTATTTAAGGTACAAGGTTTATATCAAACTTGAGTTGCACGAATTTTTATTTAACTTATCACATGGTTATTTATAAGATTAATTACGCTTGTTATTTAATTAAGTCACATAATTTATTAAAAATGTTGTTGACTATAAGTATACGTGGATAGTTGTTTTAACTATCATATATTCGATTGCATAAAAATTCTTACAAATAAATTTTTATATAAGGTTTTTTTTATTTAAACAAGTCACATAATTTATTAAAAATGTTATGACTTAAATTATATATGAATGGTTTTTTTAATTGTTGCATAATAAGTTGAAATAAAATAACTAAACATATTTATAGCCAAACTTTTTGCAAACATCATCTTATCAATTATCACGTAATTAATTGTTGAATTTTAAATGTGAATTTGAATTAGTAAGGCTTGTTTGGTACAATTTCCAGTGGGCCCAACTCTTGGACTTAATGCAAAATTATATGACTGGCCCACTATTTCACGTTTCCACGAAAATTCCAAGTAATCCTCCATTACACTCATTTTCTTTCGGTGCAAAGGGGCCCAAGGCCTTGTGTTCACATTGAAATAAAGTACAATGATTGCTATCTTTTCTTTATGACTTTTTCCATTCTATGTTTTTCTAATCTATTACAGTTGTCAGTTGGTTTTATTATTAGAGAACACTTTATATTTTTTATAATAGATTGAGATTGCACCGGTTACAATTTCTTTTAATAGTTAAAATTGAGAGTTGAAAAAAAAAATTTCAATCTCAATAGTTGAATAAAAAAAAAAAAGGTAAGAAAGTGAAAGGTGAAAAGTTAAAGAGATAAAATTTTATTTTAAGAGACTTGGGAGGAATTTCACTAGGTGCAATACCTCCCAATCTCTTTTTTTTTTTTTTTTTTTTTTGAGATTTTTCCTCTCAATCTCTTAATTATTACTTCTATTGATCTTGGACAACCTGTCCAATGTCCATTAAATCAAAATTTCAAGCCATTAAAAGAAAAGAAAACTTTTTCTAAAATATAATTTTTATTTTACAAAAAAAAACAAAAACTAGTTAGCTAAAATTACAAAACCATTGAGTTTAGTGCAGTTCTCAGAGTATTCACAGCAGTGTAGCTATAATGCTATAATGCTAAAATTTAGCTCCAGAATCACAAAAATCACGCTGCAGCAGCGGAGGCAAAAGTTAAAATTTTAGATGATTATGAACAGTACACATCTATATATAGATGTGCACTATTCATCAAAGCTAAAAATAAAATGCATTATTTTATTCCGGTTTTGATTAAAAAAAAGGCCACTTGCTCTCTCTCTCATTCACTCTCTCTCTCTCTCTCTCTCTCTCTCTCTCTCATTCACTCTCTCTCTCTCTCTCTCTCTCTCTCATTCACTCTCATCTAAAATCTCTGAACTTCATCTCTCTCAATCTCACTCTCTGCTCACTGCCTCTCTGCTCAATCTCTCTCCAAGCCCAATCCTCACCGTCCGTTCCTCTCTTCCTCATCACCACCACCCACTTCCCTCCACCTTCGTCTCTCTCTCACCCACTTCGCTCTCTCTCCACCACCACAACAACCCCACCCGCCACTTCCTCACCGCTTTCTCCATTGCAAACTTCGCCGTATCATTCCCTGGCGGAGACGACAACAACAACAATGGAAATAGCGGTGGAGGTGGTAGCAGAGGAGGAGGAGGCGATGAGGGGTCGTCGGCGGAGGACAAGAACAAAGAGGAGGCTTTGATGGTGCTAGCGGAGGCTGGAAGGTCGTTGAAGAATTTGCCGAAGGACTTGGCGGCGGCGATCGAGGCCGGGAGAGTCCTCGGCGCAGTGGTGTCGAGGTTTTTGGAGCTGGAGAAGTCGCCGGTGTTGCGGTGGTTGCTGTGATAAATTGCCAATTGGGTTTTCTGGGTTTATTTTGTTTTATGATTTAGTTGTCAAAATCACTTCAATTTGGCCAAGTTAGCTTGTGTTTGATTTTTTTCTTTTTTTTTTTTTTGTGGTGATTTGTGCAGTGGGTTTATGCAGTGGATTTGTGTGGTGGTGGGTTTGAATCGGTGGTGGTTGTTTGGGTGTCGATGTGGGTCCCTTCGGTGGTGGCTGGGTTTGAATCGGTGGTGGTTGTTTGGGTGTTGGCTGGGTTGTTGAATCGGTTGTGGCTATGGGTTGTTGAATCGGTGTGGGGTGGGTTTCAATAGTTAGTTTTGAGTTGATCTGATTTGAGTTTATTTGTTGGTTTTGGGTGATTTTGGAATGTGTCTCTGTTTATTTTGGGTTGGTAGTCTTTTTTTTTTGGAGGCGGTGGCGGTGGCTGTGGCTGTGGTTGATGGTAGAGATGGTTGTGGTTGGTGTTGTGGATTTTTTTTTGGTATTGGGTTATATTATTTTATTGTAGTGGTAATATTATTTTATTGTGATGTTTATATTATTTTATTGTGATGAATGCTAAAATAGATTCACTGTTACAGCATATATGTAGGTAAAATAGATAAAATAACTTTTGATGTTGCTAAATAGCTAAAATTATAGATCCACTGCCCTGAATGCTCTCAGGGGCCCAACTTTTGGACATTGTCTTCCATTAGAATGATGATAAGACTGCGACAAAAAATTTCCAGCTAGTGGACAAAATTTCCAACTAAGCCTCTGTCCCACTCATTTTCTTTCGGTGCAGAAGGGGCCCAACACTCACATTGTGCTTCATGTGCTCTTGATGGTATTGGTTGCTTTTTCTTTGCATTATTGTACCAAGAAAATGAAAAAGAAAACTAAAGATATTCGTCTTCATTAACTCAGTCCTCTTTCACAGCAACATTACTTTCACTCACACTTCATCACTTCAAGCCAATCCTCTCTTAGCTTTCCTCTCTCTCTCTCTCTCTCTCTCTCTCAGCATTCCTTTCAGCCACTAAGAAGAAATGGCCGAAGCAATCCTCTTTGGTCTTGCACAGAAAATGATTGAAAATCTGAGCTCTCAGACTTTCCAAGAGATTGGATCACTCTGGGGTGTCGCAGGTGAGCTTGAAAAACTCAAGGACACTGTTTCCACAATCCAAGCTGTACTTCAGGATGCAGCGGAGTAGCAAAGTCATAACCATCAAGTCAAGCACTGGCTCGAAAAGCTCAACGATGCAGTTTATGACGCAGATGACCTGTTGAGTGAGTTCTCAACTGAAGCTACAAGGCGAAGCATGGTGAGTAAGAACAAAGTTGCAAAAGAGGTACGCACTTGCTTTTCATGTTCAAACCCACTTGTTTTTCGTTATAAGATGAGTCGTAAAATAAAGGCAATGAGGCAAAAACTAAATGCGATAGCAGAAAACAGGAAAAACTTTCACTTGAAAGAATTCCATGTAGAGACAAATGATGTGAGTAGGAAGAGGGAGACTCACTCTTTTGTTCCTGGAGAAGATGTTATTGGAAGGGATGAGGACAAAAAGAATATCATAGACCTGTTATTTGACTCTAATGTAGAAGAGAATGTTTCGGTCATTCCCATTGTGGGGATTGGGGGCTTAGGGAAGACTACACTAGCTCAATATGTGTACAATGATGAGAAAGTTCAAAAATACTTTGAGTTAAAAATGTGGGCATGCGTCTCTGATGTCTTTGATTTAAGAATAATTATTGAAAAAATAATAGCATCTACTTCTGGTAATGCACCAGTTGTCAATGCTTGTGCCTTGAATTTTCAAAGTCACATTAATAGTTGAAACAATGTCAAACTAGATAGCATAATATGGAAACAAAGCAAAGATAACTTGTAAATATGAAGTAGTGCACAGTTAAGCCAGAAATAAAGAATGTGGAGAAATAAGTCCAAAAATCTGAGAGAAACTAGCCCATTGCTAGGCATGATAATAAGTTGCATCTCATTTGGACCCACTTCAACTGCAGAGCCATATTAATTTTAGACCCGAACAAATGCTAAACTATTAGTCGTTTTTTGACAACAATTTGAGGTTGAACCTCGGTGCGATAGCAAGTGCCCTTTATATTATGGGTTCAAATCCAAGACACTAAGACTACCCTTGTACCATTTCTCTAAAATCCCATAAAATCAGGATCCTAGTTCACTGGGTATGAACTATTGATGAAAAATGAAACTATTAATCAAAGACTGCCACACATATTTACATATTATGTATATCAACAAATAAGTGGCAAAGAAATTTACGAAAACAAGTATATGAAAAGAAGTACTGGGTTGCTGCTACCTTCATGGATGGGACCAATTTTACCGCCAGGGGCGGAGCTAGGAATTTTTGTTTGAGGGGGCCAAGTTGCAAGCTAATATATTTATGAAGACAACTTTCACACCCATACACACATATATAAACACACGCGCGCTTTTTATTATATATACACACATATATATACACACTTTTTTATTTGATAATTATATATATACACGCACCCAACCAACAAAAAAAAAAAAAAATCTCAGTATTTTCAATCAAAATTATTTTTGACAGCGATCTTTCATAAAATAAAATTCATTTTTTCCATTTTCATAGTCAAAATCTTAAAAAGTTTCATTTTAAATACAAATTATCAAATTTTATGCTAAAGTAAGTAAAAAACCTTTCAATTGAACTAATGAAATTTTCAAAAACAAGAATGATCAAAAACTTGGAGAAATAGGTTAGGTTCCAAACATATTTAAAGCTCCTTACTTTAACACATTATATGGCAGTAGGGTCAGTTTTTGCGGCCCAAGCCCAAGGAGGTATGGATTTGGAACCCTCTGAGCCCAAAACAATAAATTTTGTAGAGAGTGGGCGAAAGGGCTAGGCAAATAATGAAAATTACAGTATTAAACAGCAACACCAATGAGAGAAGTTGAATTAATGTGCTCTCGGACTAATGAGTACTCTGTCCGAAGAGAAGTTGTTCATTGATAATCAAGGGTTACAATTGCTGGAGCTACAACCATGTAAGGTACCCTTTCTCTCTCCTGTTTTTCGATCCCCCTCTATCAGAGGTACCCTTCCCTTATATAGCATTGCCTTCTTACATCTCCTCCGTCCATTTGTTCGTCATCCAGGCACCCACTTGAGTACATGTCCCATCACCCCACTTTTAGCCTTATGCGAGTGGCGGTAGCTGAGAAAGCACTGTTCAGGGGTCCTATCCACATAAATGCGGCCAGGAAGGTAGGTGCAGTGCATTAAATGCGGTGGTTGAAGTATGCCTCCTTGATATTTCTCTGTTGTCGTTATCTCTATGTGTGTCCGAGGTCCTTCTCCCCCTTGACACTTGTCAAATAGATCACTTGAACCTCCCATACTCGTGTTTGATCAAACCTCTTCGGATCCGAGGACGCATGACTACTCGGACATATGAGTATCTCCTCGGATGGTATACGTGCTCATCCCCAGGCGTCCCCCATTGGCGTGGGCTTCCGACTGAAGGCCTTATCTCCTCGGATGAAGAGTGTTCCTCATTCAGGGCCTCGGGCCCAATAAGTTGGGCTGGGTTTTTCTCCCCCACATTAGCCCCTCAAAATTGTAGTTTTTCGTACGCATCCGAAGAGAAAAAGTAGGATTTTGACTTCCCCTGGGGCAAAAGCTTGTAAACAGGCAAACTTGAATTGACACGTGTATAAGTATAGGCACTGCTGCTTCATTAATGTCGCTGCGGCTTCCTTATTCCCCAGGCGCCTCATTAATTGCACCAGGTGACGCTTCGCCCTTCCTATCCAACGGTGATTAAATGATCCAACGGCTGAGGTTGTTCTTCGAAATTTGGGCGGGAGTGCCCCTGACCCCTCGTTTGACCCCGTATAAAGCTTCAGAGGACATTATTTCTTCTTCACTTCGCGAATCTTCAGACGCTCCAGAGAGAACAGACGCACCGCTCCGTCCAAAACTCCCAATCGCTGCTTTCAGGCTTCCTGAGAGCCATCAAAAACCTTCCCACAAGCCTGAAATCCTCTCTCCGATTTAATCCCGGTGAGTCATCGTTCACCAAATCTTTTAATTTTCTCTTCGGCCATCAGTGTCAACTGAGCATCATGGGAAAACTCGAATACATGGTGGATACCCCTGAGCGTTTAGAAGCATTTAGGTCCACGTACCACATTCCCCCCAACGTGGGTGTGAGGTACTGCCCCCCAGAAAAAATTCTAACGGACCGGGAGACGGGAGAAGTAGTTATTCCTCTTATCGCCTTCAAAGAAGGGGGGATGACCATCCCCATGGGTCCCATTACTACTAGCTATCTCCGAAACCATAGGATCACTCCCTGGCAGTGCGCGCCCAACATGTTTAGGATTCTAGGGGCCATTGAACACCTTAACCTCCACCTAGGATTGGGCCTCACCTGGCTCGATGTAGTGCATCTGTACGAATGCCACAGCCAGCAAGACGCGGGGTACTACTTAAAATCCCGGTCGGACGTGGTCAGGCTCATTTCTTGCCTCCCCAAATCCAACAAAGGGATGAAAGACGACTATGTGATCGTCTCGGGTGCATGGCATGACGGCCATCACTGCCCGACTAAGCGTGGAAAGCCAGGTGGGCCATGTTAGATTTAGGCACACTAACCATAGGCTTAGAGTCCTTGTATTTTAATCGTTTTCGGTTTCTTTTGTGATACTGTTTTTGAGTCCCTAACATAGCTCTGCTGTGCCTTGAAACAGATAAAAACCACGTATCTCCTCGGCTAAGCCTTACGAACGTCGCCGCCCTCAACTTCCTGTTGAGATCTGAGATTTTCGTGAGCGAAGACGGACAGCTCCGATCAGCACCCCTGATTCTGGGCTACACAGGATATCCAAAGGGTTACCAACCGGTCGGCAACGCAATTGTTCAGGGGGACCATCGCCTTGCTCGTATTGACGTTGGTTGGAAGGGTTTTTTGGCTCCGTATGATCTAGAACCCGTACCACACCCACGACCCCAAGCTATACCTCCTCTCGTCCAACCACTCCAGCAAGTCCCTCTCGTACAGGCGGCTGAAGGCGAAGGGGTTGGCTCTTCCACCTCCTCGCTAGAGGAGCAGATAGATAGATTCAAGTTTGAGGGCGAGGATTCAGGAGACGTTCGAGTGATAGAGGTTTCGGACGCCGAGGAGGGTTCCGACAAGCACTCCGGCGTTCAACTTAATTTGTTAGCTACCGTTTCTGAAAGCTCCTCGGACGACAACATGGACTTGAGGAGTTTGATGAAAGGTAGGGGGAAAAAGCCCGAGCAGAAAGGGGCTGGAACATCAAAAGTAACGGTGACACTGCCTCCAGCGCCTGCGCAGGTTCCCGACCCAAGTCTGAAGCCCAATCCAGACTTGAAGAAGAAGAGACAACACTCTGAGGTCGGAGAAAAACAAGTGCCGCTAGACAAAGGGGCTAAGCAGCAGAAGGTGGACAACCGAGCACACAGGGCCCAGTCTGTCGAAAGTCGAGAAGAGGTTTTCGTGGCAGACGTCCGCCGAGGGGGAGGACCGCGAATCTGGTCCCCCAGATTGGAGCTGGATGGCGCTCCAATCCTGTGGGACACTTCCCTCAGGAATTATGATGGAGGGAGGGCAGGCTATGTCGCCGAGGCCTTGCAGCAACCACTCCTCCTCCCCCACGACATGGAGTCCTACAGGCGCTTCAACCCGCAGGAGCTCTTCATGTCCCTTAAGAGGGACCTAGCCATGGTGAGTGCGCCACTTATGAGTTGAAGTTTTATACCTAATTGGTTTTGTTTCTCTTTTTAACATTGAAAGTGTTGTCGTGTAGGTTACTCAGCAAGTCTACGTGGCTGAGGGTTTGAGCAAGGACTCCTGGGTCAAGGCCCAAGCAGCAAACCAGTCCTGGCTTGAGGCGGAGGCATCCCTTGGGAGGCTGAAAGAGGAGCATTCTAAGGTGTCTGAGGAGCTCAAAGAGGTGATCTCCCAGAATAAGAGCCTTGACGCCGGGCTTAAAAACGCTGAAAAACAAGCCGAGGAGCAGCGAAAACAGCTGAATGCCACAGAGGTCAATTTAGCCACCGAACGAGAGCTGGTAAAAGGCCTCAGGGCTGAGCTGCAGAAAGCTAGAGAGAACGCCAAAGCAGCCGAGCAAAAGGTTCAATTGGCCAAGGAATCAATTGAAGCCGAGAAGAAGGCGGCGTACCAGCTGGGGGCAGATGAGACAGCACAGCAGCTCACTGAGCAGTTTGCTTCAGTTTGTCGCGAGTACTGCGACAAAACCTGGGAGAAAGCCTTAGACGCAGCTGGAGTGCCCTCGGACTCCCTCCTGAGGTTACCTGGGAGCGTCTACTACGAAAATGATATCCGAGAGATCCCAGTGGACGAGTCCTCTGCTCCCCCGCCTCATGATGCTTCTCGGCCAAGCCAGACCAGCCAGGCTCCTCCGTCCACCCTTGGGGCAGGTAAGGAAACTGGTCAGCCAGGCGCCAAAGATCAGCCTGCTGATACAGCCAAAGGAAAAGACCAAGGGTCCGGCGGAGAGAAAAAGACCTCCTAAAGCCTCTGCTCAGACAGGCCAAGCTGCTGACCCCGTGCTTCCTCCCGCAAAAGAGTAGACACATAGGGTTTTCCTTTTGCATTTGTATTTTTGTTTTCTGTTTAAGATATTGTACTTTTTCCTTTCTTAAATGGAATGACCCCCTATTTATCCTTGATGTCTTTTGTACATGCTTTATTATTTACTGTTGGCGTTCATACAATCATACATTCCAATTGTGACACAACAATAATGTAAGTAATCTGACTAATGCATCGTACTGGCGGTGTGAGTAATAAGAACTAATGCTGAAAAAGGATAGGCCGAATAAGAGCTGTTGATGAGCAGTGTTTAGAATAAAAGCATACGCGAGTTTCGCACTCCCTTCCAAACAAGACGTAGGTTATTACCCCTAGGTTTCTAATTAAACATAGCGAAGGAAAACATTCATAAATTAGAATCAGCTTAAACGCAATTAGGGATCTTAGAGTGCTGACCAATCCTAATCACCTGGTCCGAGGACTACAGGCGTGGCGGGATTTAAGTTTAAACACTAGAAAAGTCACTGAGTGCTAACTAACCCAGATCATCTGGTCCGAGGACTACAGGCATGATTGGATTTAAGTTTAAACACTATA